>NC_133769.1:318123109-318423109 GCF_003597395.2 Chelonoidis abingdonii | reverse complement strand
TTCAAAGATATTATATGCATTTCTATGGAAGAAGCAATCTAGAAAATACATCAATCGGAGAAAATACCAGGAAACATAGCTCATATTTCTAGACTTCCTAAAATCTTGAAATTAGTGTACAATATGTGCAAGTGATGAGCTTGATCTTGCAGCCCTTACTCATGGGAGTAGTTGTGATGAGATCTATCAGGCCTTTTCTTCTCCCTGCTGTAGTCAGCAGAACATTGAATCCCCTTTATTCAAGCCAGGCTACCAACCAGACTAAGTCCTCCAGGGGCCTATGGAGCAGCTGCAACTGTGACAGTAGTCAAAATTGGTGAAATCCTGTCCCTATTGACTTCAATGGAGCTAAGACTTCACCCAGTGATTTCAGTGGGGCTTCTTGCGTACATAAGGAGCCTGATCCAATCCCATTCAAATCAAAGTGCCCCCTTCATACCTTGGGAAACACTGACCTAGCCTGACTTCCTGCATAACACAGACTGTAGAACGAAATCCAATAATTCCCCCCTACTGTGTGTTCTGATAGGTCTTTTCCACCTGCGCCTTATGTGACTCAGTGAGTTGGCCTATGGACTGCATACTGGGCACCTTTGTTGTAGCACAAATTATGCACAGAAGCATCAGGAGAGTTCTGTGAGCAAGTCAGGAGCATAGAGCTCATCCCTATGAAGGCTTTTTCTGGAACATAAATGTTCATTTTAAAGGGATCCCAGCTTAGCTTTTAGGTCCAGCATTCATTGTTTTCATTACATTTTATCATCACTGAATCCTTAGCAGGCCAGTTATGCAATTCAGGGGAAAATGGCTTTGTATCCCCCAAGAAGAAAAGCTAAAGATTTTATTTCTGAAAGCTGATGCATCAATGGTGGAGAGAGGAGCTCTGGGATCCCCACTTAAAAGCAAAATTACAGAGGATGGAAGGGTTCTTGCAAAGCTGATTAATAAAGCAATTTAGATAAACTCCATTTATGCTTCTATTTGTATAAGTATCTTGGTAACTGCTTTCTTTGCAACTTGAACAAGTCTGGAATCTTAAGCAGGGCAGCAGAAATCTTGCTGAAAACTGTAATATCTGTGGCAGAAGACAGTGTGGTAATGAGTGTTTCCTTTCTTCTTCCAACCAAAAGCAATCTTCTAATATTCCTGGCATAACCACTTTAATTAAACATAATTTATTTGATCCTTACACAGGCCCCATGGGATTACTTTTTTCAGATAGTCAATTAAAAACTCTTACATACTTTATAGCCCTTATTATGTGCACCAGAGACACTGTAATAAATAGTGCAAACTCCCCTTTATACCCATTCTACCTTTAGAAAGAAAGAAGGAGTGGAGTTTTAACATGTTCATATTTCCAAGTGGGCTGAAAACCATTCAGCTTTAGTTTCCTTCCTTGAAATGTTTTTTTATTCCCAGACTGGACTCCTGTGGCTTGATTCATTGCTAGGAAAAAATCAAGTTCAAACAGGCATGGGCCATGATAGACAAACTGTTGCTGTCCTGTCACTTCCTTATGACATCCTGTCAGCTTCAGAAAAGAGGGAAGGCCTGGAAGCAGGACTAACAGGTTGAATGGAAATGAACAGATAGGCAGTGGCGTAGTTTTAAGGGTAATGAAGCAGAAACAGCCAAGCCCCAAACAGCACTTTCCACCCTGCCTCCTCTGGGTTCCTGTTTGAGTTTTCACGCAGCATTGTTGCACCAGCCAAAGTGGTCTGGAAAAAAGCAAAGTTGCTCTAACTCTTGGGATGGCAGGCCTCAAAAGACAGTGGGAATGCCTTGGAAAAAACATGGAATAAAGAACAACATATTGCTCCACAGTGGACTATTTAAATGCAATATTTTCTTTTGAGCAGTATGCTGCGCCACGGATAACATTTCACAAAAGATAAGGCCCAGTTGCAAGGGGGGCGCTGAAGGTGTTCTTGTGGCCAATCCCCAAGGCTGGGGAATCAAGAGGCCTGGGCGCTGCCTGTACTCTGTCTTTCTGTGTAACAATACGTGAGTCATTTGGTCTTTCTGGGCCTTTACTTCCCCCTGTGATGAACAGGGATAATATTTCTGAAAGTCATGGGGGTGTACCAGGCTTAATGCAGGTCTGAAAGATGCTTTGAGATCTTTTGAGATTTTTTGGTGCAAGGTCATAATTAACACAAAGTATGAATTGTTGCTTCACCAAACTAGGGCAAAACAACAGAACAGAACAGTTCACTGGAGCCTGGGCTTTTATTGCAGGTTGAATCCAAATTCCCATCGACGAGACAGAATATCTAGGACTCCATTTCCTTCCATCCAGTTTTAAAAGCAGAATATATATGAGAGAGCGAGCAACCCATTAAAGTACAAAACACGCTGCAATTCAGCCTTGATGGGACAACACAGGAGTGCACCACTTTGGACTGGACTTCATCCATGAAGAGAGAGCACTGTGTTTTCACCAGTTTAGAGGCAGAAAAGGACATTATGTAGCTCTGACAAAACCTGAGTATATAGGATGAGAGACCCAAGTTGAGCATGACTCCCAGACTACACATCTGCTGACAACTGATGCCTGAATGTCCTCAGATAAGTGAGTAGTGATAAATTCTGCTAGGTCTTTGAAATACTTCTTGCCTATCAGGGCTCTCTCCATCTTGCTCAGTTAAGACTCAGCCAGTTGTTAATCATCCAGGTGTTTATCCTTAGCATATAGTTGTCATTTTGCCTTGTTGTGTTCCACTATATCCCCTGGTGGTTTAATATAGGTGTTGAACAGGAGAGAAGAAAGGACAGAGCCCTGCCAGGCTGACTCGGCAGATGAAGATCATGGAGAGAAGGCGCAGACCTCTGCTTTCTGTTTGAGTGGACACCGTACCATTGAGTCCTGCTAGGTTCTACAGACAGGCCAGCGACCCTTCATGGCTGGCTGCGTAACATGCTGCAAATAGATCAAATAGGAAAATCAAAGATGACTTGCCATTGTCCATAGCTATGGAAAGACCATCTGCCATTGTAACTAAAACTGCCTCTGTGCCACAAGTGTGAGAGAAGCATGGTAGAGATGAGGGTAAAATTTAGCTAAGACTAGAAATGCTTTGCATTAGCTTCATATCAGATAGTGGCCCCTGCCAGTAGGAGGATATTGGACTTGACCAACCAATGGGCTGATCCAATGTGACAATCCAACATTCTTTTAAAAAACAACAAACAAATACTGACAAAAAATAGGAAAATATGGTTTTTGTTTTCTGTAGCCACCTTCAGTTATAGTAATCTTAAACTCTATCTGTAACAGGAGCAGGTAACAAATTTCTAGGTAGAAGTGTGATGGTATGTAACCTTTAAGGATTTGATAACCCACATCAGAGCATACACTCCAAGTCTATGTGCACATTTGTGGTTTTTAATGAAGGAAAAAACCCATCTGAAACCACAAACGCCATGGAAGGTGCTTTTTGCAACTCTCAGGCAACAACAACCAAAAAAAGCCAATAAAACCAATCAAAATACAGATGGAAAAAGAATTGTTTGTACCCAGTCCACTCCCTCACCAGGGGAACCTTGTATCCCAGCACGTTATAGTATGCTGTTCCCTGAAGTAGTTTGTTCCCATACTGAACATTATACTTTGTCCACTCTAATTTTAAAAGTTTCCAAGCAAACAGGTTTTACCACCTCTGGGATCATTCATTCTGGGCCCAGTTCAGGAAAACAGTTAAGCACTTGCTTAAATCCAACTCTGTTCAGGAATGCACTTACGCACCTTGTTAAAATTAAGTATGTGCTTAAGTGGTTTCCTTAAAAGGCTTTCTTTTCTGAATCAAGGCCCAAGTCAACAGGTGTTTCATTATATTTAGCCTAAACTTTTCTTAATATCTTCCCATTACTAATCTCATTGTGCCAAGCTAAAACAAAGGGCTAGATTACATATCCCTTACTCAAATTGACAAGCAGTTTGTCTAATTTAGTCTGGCCCAAAGCCATAATATTTTGAACAGGTCTATATGCAGAACAAGAATAATCCTTGGAGCGTCTCACTGAGTCCCTTCAATTTTTCAACATCTTTTTGAAAAGTGTAGACTCCTAAACTGGACTCAGTCCCAGTCCTCCAGAGTCAGTCTCACTAATGCTGCAGATAGAGATAATATCACCTCTCTATTCCTATGTGATATCTCTGCATTTGACCCTGTTAGCCCTTTATTCTTGAACTGGCTGGATTTTAACCAGTCATATGGACCAGCATCTAAATCATAGATTATTAGGGTTGGAAGGGACCTCAAGAGATCATCTAGTCCAACCCCCTGCTCAAAGCAGAACCAATCCCCAAATTGCCCCCACAAGGGCTGAACTCACAACCCTGGGTTTAGTAGGCCAATGCTCAAACCACTGAGCTAGCCCTCCCGCAAAAGGGCTCAGAAATGGCTCCGGCTCTGAGTCAAAACAGAGATGTGACGCCATCTGGATACTTATATCAAGTCCATCATCCCAGTGTCAAAGTATCAAGCAATGATGCATTAAGTGATATGACTAACATCGGCACAGAGTAATCTGACCTGATTATACAGCTGATTTACAGCTTTATCTTCTGAGGTACTTCCTGAGAGGTCAGGTCACGCTGGCCTCAAGCACCTGTTCACCCTTGGCTTCAAGAGACACAAAGCACCTTGCAAGCGCTCGATTTGCAACACATGCCCAGTGGGCCATTCTGGCAGCTAGGAATTGCTCACTTTCTCAGGCCATGCCCCAGTACATCCCCTATATCAGTGTAGGGAAACAACTCTGTGTCACCTGGGCATTTTCCTGTGCCACGGGAACAAACAGGTAGCTAGTTAAGTCAACTTTTAAGGTTGCTTTATACCACCAGAGCAGCAGAAAACTGTCTTAATGGCACATGAGTCCAGTTTTGGACATGCCAAGTTGAAGCTGATGGAGAGACAACCAGGATGAGATGACAGAGAGGTGGTCAGAGATTTGGATTAGATGATGGGAAACAGGTTTAGAGGTGAGAAAACAGATTCTGGGTCATCAGCATAGAGATGGTTGGTAAAGCCCTGTGGATGGATGTCGTCACCTACAGAAAGGGAGTAAGAGGAACATGATGAATGAGCTAAGAGTAATGAATGGGTCGGGGACTGTCAGAGTTCAGAGCAACTGCACCTGAATTTGCATCAAAGACACCCACTCCAGGCTCCCAACTCCTTAGTCGTCATCTCTCTTGGGTGGAAACCCACATCTCTCTCCCTTCTGACTGGGGTTTTCTAGGCTGCACAGTTTCCTGGCTACACTGCAATATTCCCAGCAAGCCAGACTGCCTGAACAGTCCAGTGTCAGTGCTTTGCTTTCTTTCTGAAGGCTATGAACAGCTGTAATTGGCAGCAGTTGTATGTTACCACACAGCCCTTTACAAGCAAACACATTTATCCTTAAGGTGAAAATGCTACAGAGAAAACATATTAAAAACAGTAAAAGCATCTACATGCATGCTAAATAAGCACAGCAGAGATCATCCCCTGTCCCCCCGCAACTTCAACATGGGCTTCGGTAGAAGTCAGTCCTTCAAACCCCTCAAAGGGGTTTTTCTGTGGTTACAAGTTCATAGAAGCCTTAGCTCAGAACCAGAGCAATCATCAATAGTTCAGTCTTTCCTTTATGCACTTTTAATCTTGGCCTCAAGTAACAGCTGACCAGCAGACTCAGGCCCACTCCTCAGGGTGTAGTTTTAAAAGGCTGGGTTTTTGCATATCCAGGGGCAGAGAATTAACACTCACTTCTCTCTAGATCATTCCCAGGAAATCCACTTTACACATTATCCCAAAAGACCATTGTCCCAAAAGACCATTCTTGTCTGCCGCATTGTTCAGTATAGTCCTTTGATCATCCAGGCCCACGATATGAAACAACCTTTGCATTTAATACAATGGACTCCAAAGATAATTAAACTTAATTCAATAAGGTTTTTCAAGGTTATTGAAGGAAATTGCCATATTTGTCACAGAGACAATCATGAAAAGTAAGAGAAAAGGAGAGTGGATAAACCTTCCAAAAGCAATGCTGAAGGCATGGCCAAAGAGGCAGGAAACCAGGAGATGATGAAAGCCAAAGGAGGGAAAGAATTTGAGAAGGGTGTGGCTGCCTGTGTTAAAGGCAAACAAAAGGTCAGGGAGGAAAAGGGTTGGCTAGAGACTCTAAAGTTGCATAACCAAGGAAGAATAAGCTGTTTTGTATTATGAAGAGGCTCTCCAGTCAAAAGGCAATTGGTGTTGAAAGATATTTCTTAAGAGAGAGTTCTTTCTCAGTTCTCTCATGTACAGGATAGCTACTGTACTTCTCACATTCATTTATTATAACTACCTGCTTCACTGACTAATAAGTATCATGATGTCTGTCATTAGAAAAGAAGTTCATGATTATGATAAAAAACTTGCATGCAATTCAGCAGTCCAAAATGCCTCGGCTTTAATTTATTCATTCATTTAGATTTCAGTGGCACAATGACATTGTCCACAATCAGGGCTGGCTCTAGGTTTTTTGCCACCCTAAGCAAAAAAATTTTTTGGCTGCCCACCCCTGAGTCCTGGGCTGTCACCCCCGCACCAGTGCCCTCCCCCACCCACACCCGCTGCTGCCCCAGCCCTGGGCTCTCCCCCCTCCGCACCTCCTGCTGCGCCAGCCTTGGCAGCGCCCTGTCCTCTATGGCCCTGCCGCCGCTGCTGCTTCTGGCCACCCTGCCGCAGTCCCTGGGTGCCTCGGACTGCTTCGTCCACCCCCAGCTGCAGCTCTGGGGAGCAGCTGCCCTGTGGCACCTGGAGATGGCTCCATGTTACCCGCAGGGAGGCCCCCAGCCCGAGTGTTCCCTGCTCGGAGCCTGCCCAGCCCAGCCACAAGGTGTGGGTGCTGCTCCCCCGCAGCGTGAACCGCAGCAGCCCCAGGGCGCCCTCCTGCACGACGCGCTGCTGCTGCCAGGGCCGGCTCTAGGCTTTTGCCACCCGAAGGAAAAAAAAAAGATGGCCGGAATGCCATCCCTGAAAATGTGCCACCCCAAGCGTGTGCTTGGTTTGCTGGTGCCTAGAGCTGGCCGTGTCCACAATAATATTACATGAATATTGGGATAAAAGGGTACAGCTTGCTCAGGAAGGAAAAGCAGGGGGAAAGGGTGGGAGTTGTTGCCTTACATATTAAAAATGTACACACTTGGACTGAGGTTGAGATGGAAATAGGAGACAGACTTGTTGAAAGTTTCTGGGTAAGAATCAAAGGGGTAAAAACAAGGGTGATACCATAGTAGGGGTCTACTACAGACCATCTAACCAGGAAGAAGAGATGGATGAGGCTTTTGTTAAACAACTAACAAAATCATCCAAAGCACAGGACTTGGTGGTGATGGAGGACTTCAACTACCCAGACATCTGTTGGGAAAATAATACAGCAGGGTACAGATTATCCAGCAAGATCTTGGAAAGTATTGGAGACAATCTTTTTATTTCAGAATGTGGAGAAAGTTACTGCGGGAGAGGCTGTTTTAGATTTGATTTTGACAAATAGGGAGGAACTGGTTGAAAATTTGAACGTGGAAGGCAGCTTAGATGAAAGTGATCATGAAATGGTGGAGTTCATGATTCTAAGGAATGATAGGAGGGAAAACAGCAAAATAAAGATAATGGATTTGAAGAAGGCAGACATTAGCAGACTTTGGGAATTGGTAGGTAAGATCCCAGGGGAAGCACGCCTAAGGGGAAAACAGTTGAAGAGAGTCGTTAGTTTTTCATTATTAAGGGTACAAAACCAAACTAATCCACTGCAGAGGAAAGATAAGAAGTATGACAAGAGACCACCCTGGCTTAACCAGGAGATCTTCAATTATATGCAACTCAAAAAAGAGTCTTACAAAAAGTGGAAACTACATCAAATTACAAAGGATGAATATAAACAAATCACACAGGTATGTAGCAAAAATATTAGAAAGGCCAATGCACAAAATGAGATTAAACTGGCTAGAAACATAAAGGTGTGATGTTATTGATATAATCTGGGACCATACAGAACATGGTTGCAACCAAGGTCCGGTAGTGTCACCAAATCTTATGTAATGGGGGTCATATAAGGTGTCTAAGACCAGGTTATGGGTTGCTGGTTATGATTATGCTGTCTGTATGCATGTGTCATACTTTAGTTGAAGTTATAAATATTGGCTCTATCCTGTCTGTATTTCAAACTTGTGCTATGCTTCTGGGAGATATCCCAGATAAGTTGGTGTTAGCTCTGCCTAGCCCGCTTGATGGCCTATTAAGGACCATCAGGTATACAATTGACCCACTGAGAGAAGGCAGATACGTCTTGTAACTCAGCAAAGTATGCAGGAACTTGCCCATGTGACTCCAGGCTCCATTTTGCTGTAATTTTCCACAGTAAGGACAAAGAGTTTCTTACACCCGAAAACGCCTATGAAAGACTGATGCCTCATCTCCATCTTGTCTTCAATCCTGCTTCTTACCTCTGGAAGGACTTTGCTACAAACTGAAGCTCTGAACAAAGGACTGAATGACCCATCCCAGTGGGGGATGTACGTCAGAGACTCGATTTGAACCTGCAATCTACTCCATCACTGCTACAAGCCTGAACTAATAACTTTGCCATTATTGGATGTAATTGATTCCATTTAACCAATTCTAGCTCTCATCTATATCTTTTTCCTTTTATGAATAAACCTTTAGATTTTAGATTCTAAAGGATTGGCAACAGCGTTATTTGTGGGTAAAATCTAATTTGTATATTGACCTGGGTCTGGGGCTTCATTCTTTGGGATTGAGAGAACCGTTTTCTTTTACTGAAGTGTTGGTTTTCATAACCATTCAACCCCAGGACGAGCGGCACTGGTGGTGATACTGGGAAACTGGAGTGTCTAAGGGAATTGCTTGTGACTTGGGGTTAGCCAGTGGGGTGAGACCGAAGTCCTCTTTGTTTGGCTGGTTTGGTTTGCCTTAGAGGTGGAAAACACCAGTCTTGGGCTGTGACTGCCCTGTTTAAGCAATTAGTCCTGAATTGGCACACTCAGTTGGGTCCCGCCAGAACCGCATTGTCACAAAAGGGTAACAAGAAGAGATTCTACAAATACATTAGAAGCAAGAGGAAGACCAATGACAGAATGAAGAGGGGAAAAAGAATAACAGAAAATGTGGAAATGGCAGAAGTGCAAAATGACATTTTTGTTTTAGCTTTCACCAAAAAGGTTAGTAGTGATTAGACATCTAATATAGTGAATGCCACTGAAAATGAGGTAAAATCAGAGGCTCAAATAGGGAAAAAAAAACAAGTAAAAATTACTTAGTCAAGTTAGATGACTTCAAGTCAGGGCCTGATGAGATATATTCTAGGATACTCAAGGAGCTCACTGAGGAGATATCTGAGCCATTAGAAATTATCTTTGAAAAGTCATGGAAGATGGGAGACATTCCAGAGGATTGGAAAAAGGCAAATATAGTGCCCATCTAGAAAAAGAGAAGTAAGGACAACCCAGGGAATTACAGAATAGTCAGCTTAACTTCAGTGCCCAGAAAGATAATGGAGCAAATAATTAAGCAATCAATTTGCAAACACCTAAAAGATAATAAGGTAAGTAACAGTCAGCATGGATTTGTCAAGAACAAATTGTGTCAAATCATCCTAGAAAGTTTCTTTGATGGGGTAACAAGCCTTGTGGATGGGGGGAAGAAGTAGATGTGGTTGACTTTAGTAAGGCTTTTCATACTGTCTTGCATGACCTTCTCATAAACGAACTAGGGAAATACAGCCTAGATGGAGCTACTGTAAGATGGGTGCACACTTGGTTTGAAAACTATTCCCAGAGAGTAGTAATCAGTGGTTCACAGTCAAGCTGGAAGGGCATATCGAGTAGGATCCCACAGTGATCAGTTCTGAGTCCATTCTGTTCAATATCTTCATCAATGATTTACATAATGGCATAGAGAGTATACTTATAAAGTTTGTGGATGATACCAAGCTGGGAGGGATTGCAAGTGCTTTGGAGGATAGGATTAAAATTCGAAAGGATCTGGACAAACTGGAGAAATGGTCTGAAGCAAATAAGATGAAATTCAATAAGGACAAATGCAAGGCCCTCCACTTAAGAAGTAACAGTCAGTTGCACACATGGGAAATGAGAAATGACTGCCTCGGAAGGAATACTACAGAAAGTAGATCACAAACTAAATATAAGTCAACGGTATAACATTGTTTAAAAAAAAAAGGAAACATGATTCTGGGATGTATTAGCAGGAGTGTTGTAAGCAAGATATGAGAAGTAATTCTTCTGCTCTACTGCACGCTGATTAGGTTTCAACTGGAGTATTGTGTCCAGTTCTGGGTCCCACATTTCAGAAAAAATGTGGACAAATTGGAGAAAGTCCAGAGAAGAGCAACAAAAAATACTAAAGGTCTAAAAAAGATGGCGTATGAGGGAAGATTGAAAAAAAATAGGCTTGTTTTAGTCTGGAGAAGCGAAGACTGAGGAGGGATATGATAACAGTTTTCAATTACATAAAAGGTTGTTACAAGGAGGAGAGAGAAAAATTGTTCTTCTTAACCTCTGAGGATAGGACAAGAAGCAATGGGCTTAAATTGCAGCAAGGGCGGTTTAGGTTGGACATTAGGAAAAACTTCCTAACTGTCAGAGTGGTTAAGCACTTGAATAAATTGCCTAGGGAGATTGTGGAATCTCCACCATTGGAGATTTTTAAGAGCAGGTTGGACAAACACCTGTCAGAGATGGCCTAGATAATACTTCATCCTGCCATGACTGCAGGGGACTAGATTAGATGACCTCTCAAGGTCCCTGCTGGCTTAGGTAACCAGAAGAGCTCAGGAAGCAGAAAATGCAATTCCCATTGCTATGATGAGTGATGTATACTACTGAAAAGAGTTTAACTCTCTTCATGCAGGTGGTCTTCATGCAATAGTCTTTTTGAACACAAGCATTTCACTCACAAAAAACACCCTTACAACACAGAACTCATTACTCTGATCAGGAGTTAACAATCCCTCCAAATCCCATTTTCGTGGAGGCTCGTCCAACTATCAGTGTTATCTGAAAACGGGCTGCTGGCAATCATGAAATGGATTCATTGTATCTTAGTGCCTAAAAAAAGTACTCTGCTAAGCTGTGCCAAGGGGAACATGTCTAATGGTTTCTGAACTACCAGGAGACAGGCCTTTTAAGGACTCCCCCACCACTATTGTGCCATTTAGCTGACACTAATACAGCAGTTTTTGGATATTTTCCAAAGCCCGAACTACTTAGGAACAACAACAATGCTCTTTACAAGGTTTTCTTATCAGAAAGTAAAGCCAGACAGACAATTCACAATATAAACTTACTTGCCACCATAAAGATGCATTTTATCCCTTCTCCCCAGTACAATCAAGGAACCACAGGAGGAACTGTCTCTCTGCGGGGTGTATTTGAGACTCAATGCTTCCCAGGGCTCTGCCTGGAACGATGCACCTATGCAGTGTGTAAAATAGCACAATGTAAGCCGTAGGTTTTAAATTCTTTGCAGCCGGGAGTCTTTTACTCTCTCTGTACCCAGCTAACACAATGGGACTCCAAATCTGGTTTAGGCCTTAGGGCACCAGAATGCAAATAATAAACGATAATAATCATTGCAACTTACAAAGGTTGTCAGGTTGGATTTTTATCTGTGTGGGTGTGTCATTGTGTTTGATTGTCTCTTTTTGTGTTTGTCTAGATTCCTGTATAGCACCCATTTCCATGTGGTTATTATAGAGTAAATGGTAAAGATAAAGTTCCCTCTCTGTGCTCCAGTCAGCATGGACTAGGAATGGTAGGTGGGCTTTGTGTTTTGTTCTGTAATCACCCTGGGTTTGATTTTTTGCCCTTGGTTTCTCTCTTTCTCGATTAGCAAATGTTGTATGAAGCACGTCTTTTTCAGCCTTTTGAGCGTACGGAGCCCTTCATTTTGCTTGGGTGCCATAAATATTGAAAGAAAATCTTATTCCTCAGCTCGTCATCTGGAAAGATGATGGTTGCCTGGTGGTGGGGGAGGAGAACCTTTGTGAAAATCCAAGTCTGTGACAAGATCATTTGGATACAGAAGAAAGAGCTGAACTAATAAATTGCTCATAATGAATAATGCACGCTGGTCTAATGGTAGAGGGCTCTGTCTATCTGTCCCGGCTATTTCTAAGAAGTCCATCACTGCAGTATCTAGGTGTTGAAATAGCACATTAGAAAGCTTTTAACACATACTAATCGAACTGAAAACAAGAACAGTTTCTGTATCCCTGTGGTTCTAACTGTGGAGCTGTCTGCTCTGCTTTCACAGATACTCATCAACTGTCAAAGGTGAGACAGAACTAGATGAACCCTTTCCCATGATGATATCTGATGAGATTTCCAGAACCAGTCTGAACCAGTCTTTGCCTTTCACAGGATCAGATACAACATTTGCCTCTGAAAGCCTGGAAGAAGAAACGGAACAGTTACACCTCTGCGTAACAGAGTTACAGGGAGGAGACTGGATTTTTGCTCATAGTAGAAAAAAATATCGCAGGGTTCTTGTCACATTCCGGGGTGCAAACCAGACCAATGAGAGAGTGTCTCCCCACCAGTCCCGTAACTGTGGGTGCCTCACAATGCTTTGCTCTTGTAGCTCCCAACCAGGGCTGCTCACAAACAGCTTAACAGTAGGCAGGTCATACCAAGTGTTTGTGTACAGCTACAGCTCTGGCCCAGCAGCCTGTCAGCAACACTCCAGTCACACTCTGGCTTCCCGCAATCGTGGTTACCACTTGCAGGGTGACCCCAACACACTCCCAGTCCAGGATTTTCCCCAAAACATGTGTTCTGCACTGTCTATCCCTGTCCTGGGCAGGGCAGATATTAGTGGTTCACTGTCCTTGTAAAGGGTCAATATTCAAACTGGAGTTACCAAACTGTTCAGTTTAAACACAAAAACCAGATTAGTTCAGATTAAAAATGAAACAAGTTCATTTAGCTACACAAAGATAGATTTTAAGTGAGTACAAGTACAAGATATTAAAGTCAAAAATGGTTACAAGAGAAATAAAGATAAAATGCTTCTTAGCAGCTAAAACTGAATCAACTAGATTTGGTAGTAGGTAAAATCCTTACCACAGGTTCCCAGTGACATGGCTAACCAATTTCTCAGGTCAGAATTCCTCACAAAAGTCAGAGGTCTGGTTCCTCTGTTTTCTTAGGTGAAAGAGAGAGATCGGGAGAGATCCCTCGTGGTGTTTTTGCCCCTCGCTTTTATAATCCAGTCACCCTCTGAAATACATTGTCCTGAAGGTTATCCCACGGCTGCTCTCAGTCACAGTTCTCTCTCCCTCCCCTCATTTATTTATTTTAACCAGGTCAGCATCTTCGAGATCTCAGAGCAGGAGGACCTTGTTTGACATTTTTTATTTGATACCGATGGAAGAGGCTGCAGACAAACAATAATACATTGATATACAGGATATATTCTCTCAATCTTTGCTGTGAACATTATTCCAGAAAAAAAATCAAAACCATTTAACAATTATTTTTACTGGGGTCCCTTTCCTGCCCTCAGGAAAAAAGAGTTAATGCTACTGCTTTCCATGTCATCCAGTTCACAGGCAGGGAGATTAGTGTGATCCTCTGATGAATGTGGGAGTATTGCAAACACCTTTCCTAAAAGGCACAGATCTGCTGGCAGTCATGGCTAGGGAAAAGAAACTGGGTAGCTTAACCATACAGTTCTCTGCCTTGTTAACTAGTGTGGAGCTGTTTGATTGACACAGCTAAATTAGGTCATGACAGCTGCATAAAACGAGACAAAGGTTGCACAGGGAAAAAGCAGTTAATGAGATGCAGTAAATTTCTCAAACATTTTATTGGAAGGTAAAGGGCGTTTTTACTTCACTAACGTCTAAACTCTGAAAAACTCTATTTATTAATTTGAGATTTTGATGTATTTTAATTAAGAGGTCTAACATGCTGAGAAGTGAGAAAAGTTTGCTTTTTTTAAACCAGCACAGCAAAGCTTGTTAGTCCTTCTGCAGAAGTTCATTAGCTGAATGAGTTGATCTAAACAGACCTCATCTTTATTCTTTTTTTTCCTCCCTCCCTTCTTTCAACACAGAATCACGTCTTTGTTATCACTGAGTACATCAATGAACTATAACCCTGCCAAGCAGCCTAGGGAACTGGTGCAGAGGAGCTCTCATGTGGACTGCATTCCAATTCTGAAGACACTTTCTCTTCTCCCTCCCCACCCACACAGGGCCAAATCTTGCAACCCTTTATTATGCCAGCAATCCCACTAAAGACAGTGGGATGCTGAAGGGCTACAGGGTCAGGCCCTGATGCTGTAAAATAGTTCTTATATCCAAATGTGATTCATGGCACTACAGCATAAAAAAAGGGTTAGAAATTTGAAGTCACTGAGATGGTATCATTAGAAGATTTAAAGCACTACCAGAAGAGACAGTGTGAGTAACTGGTTTTCCTTTGCATCTACGGCACCTCTGTATCATACGCAGATAATGCCATTAGATACTTTGGCTCCACAGCTGTTTGAAGAAGCATGAATTCCCTTATCTATGTGACATTGAAGAGTCTAATTTATGGGGTTTATTTTTTCCCCTCTGAATATTTAAAGTTCATTAATTAATTGAACCAGATGCTAATTTCCTTTTATAGAATTTTAAAATGCTGTGAAGGGTACTTAAAATTCAACAAAATTAAATTACAAACTCATTTATGTAGCCTAATTTACACATTCACTTTCGGATACAAACCAATGGAATCAAAATCCAGATTATTACAGGGGAAAGAGACAGGATGGGCCTTATTCCAAGTGTTTAGGTTGCTTGTTTGGGGCTCAGGAGATCTGGGTTCCATTTCCTATTCTGTCACAGACTTCATGTGAGACTTGGGTGAGTCATTTAGTTTATTTGCCTCAGTCTCCCATCTGTAAAATGGGAATAATAGAACCTACCTCATGGGGACTTTGTGAAAATAAGTACATTAGTAGAGTACAAGTAGGGAGGTTGTTTTATCTCAAATTCAGATTGAAAATAAGGTCGAGATTTGAAGACTGAGAATAATTAACTATTTGAACAATTTGCCAAGGGCTGTGGTGGATTCTCCATGATTGGCAATTTTTAAAATCAAGATGGTATGTTCTTCTAAAAGCTCTGCTCTAAGAATTATTTTGGGGAAGTTCTATGGCCTGTGTTATACAGGAGATCAGACTTGATTATCACAATGGTTTCTTCTGGCCTTAGAATCTGTGAATCCTTGTGAAGCACTCAGATTTAAAAATGTTATTAAAGCTAGTGTTAAAAAAATTATATAATACATAGATTGGGAAAAATGTACATCTGGGTATAGTGCTTAGATAATCCACAGTACTACACTGGTGGGGGACTGTATAAGTACCTTAGATACAGAGATACTTTTAAGCTGGAGTACTTTCATTGGTTTCAATAACCTAGACCTTGTCTATAAGAATGGAGAATCTTTAAAGATTGGACTTTCTCCCCACAAAAAAAACTGAAAAAAGGGAGAAATGCAAGGACTCGATCCCAAATCCATTGAAATCAGTGCAAGTCTTTCCATCGATTTCAGTGGACTCTGAATGAAGCCCTAAGTGATCACCTATAGAAGTAAGAGCACTTATGATCTCACTTTCTCCTAGCTCTGGAAACTGGGTGCTAATGGTTTTTTTTCAGACAGCATGTAAATCTCTTCTTTTATCAAAGCATCTCCTCTTTGTAATGCAAGTGGCAGATGGGGTAAGTGGAAATTGCATATTAAAAACAGCAGAAACTAATATCAGTTTGAATTTGTTCAGACACTGATTATTATCCAATACTTTGAATGACAGACATTTGCAAATCTCTCGTTAAAGCAGGAGCTTTTGATGAGCCAAATAACAGCTATGGATTTTCTTGAGTTATCTAAATCAAATATCTCATTTAGCCACAGAAACCTCACAATATTGTCTTAGCTGAGTAAAAATTAAACAGCTTTGGCTTTTCAGTGCTCACTGACTCCTTGGCATTAACATCAAAATCCCACAATGGCAAAACCCACTGTGGGGATTACAGCATGTAAACAGTCCAGTTAATCCGGAGCTCTGCAGGAGATTAACATGAAGGAGCAAAAAGGTGCAAAATACGATTTAATTAGATCATAATATTCCACAATCACCAGCACATAGATTCAACTTTATTACAGGGTTGTGATATGCTTATTTTGATAGGAAGTTGATTTGCCCATGACATTATCAAATTCTATCAATAACAACTACATTATTATCAGGGCCGGCGCTTCCATTGAGGCGAACTAGGCAATCGCCTAGGGCACCAGGATTTTCCGGGGGCAGGGGGGGCGGGCCGCAGGCGGCTGCGGTGGACCTGCTGCAGTCATGCCTGAGGACGGTCCGCTGGTCCCCCGCAGCTCCGATGGACCTCCTGCAGGCACGGCTGCAGCAGCTCCACCAGAGCCGCGGACCAACGGACCCTCCGCGGAAGCAACGCACAGGGCAGCGAAATGGCCGTGTGCCTAGGGCATGAAAAACTCTAGCGCCGGTCCTGATTATTATTATCGTTAAGGGTCTGACTGCGGTTATGGCCCATCTGGCTCATGGGCAATGAAAAAGATCTTAGGGGGAATGGATTTCAGAGCCATCATCACCATAACGGAAATACTCCACTTGAGAACACATTTCCTGTCTTTCCAAGATTGCCAGGTTCTGTGGAACAATGTAGCTCTAAAATGCATTTTACTTTAGATTTTTCTACATTTGTTTCACTAAACAGTCTCAGAAAGGACAGATAGACCCTAATCAAGCCTCACTGAAGTCAGTGGAAAGGCATCTACTAACTTCAATGGAATTTGGAGCAGGCCCTTAATGAGCTGGACAAAATATATCAGGAGTACAGCCAACCTCAAGTATTCATAAATTAAGAGTGAGGCCCTCACGAATCATAAGATCATCTTACAAAATGATGAATTTATTAAATAATAAACTCAGGGGGAGTCGGGGTATCTGTTCTCTGGATTTTGAGCCTTTAAGATCCAGGTTTTCAAGGTTTTCTCCACAACTATAAGGGATGGAAACTTAAAGTTGAGATTATCATGTAATCAATTGACTTCAGGAGCTAGAGCTTTAACAGAAACACCAAGTTTCCTGAGAAAACTGTGGGAACTGACAACACTGTAATATGGACCTAACTATGCCCTCATTTATACTGGTAGAAATCAGGAAAAACTCTCCAGAAGCTAATGATATTAAGGCAAAAGCAGTGTGAGATCAGAATCAGGCCCATAACAGTTATTTATGAAATTCTCCCATCCATTTAGGGGCTACAGAATGCCCTATCACAGGGCAGCTCACCTGGTGTGCCCTCCAGTGGCAGGCTGCAGCAGAACAGGCGAGCCGGCCTCATTCTCTCTGTCAGAGTCTCCAGTAACTCCAAGACAGCTCTCTTGCCTAACAGTTCTCCTTGGTGCTGGTTTCTTACCAAAAACATAGCGCAAATAGTCCAAATGAAAATCCTCCCCCAAACACAGTCCATTTATCACCCCCTGTGCATGTAGTCCTTAAAATGAGACATCCTCTTCTCCACTAACATAGCACGTCACCCTCCAACATTTTCAGCCACACCTAGGCTCCTCCTCAGTCCTCTTCTATCAGAACAGCCACCCAGTCCTTCCAGCTGGAATGCCGCCCTATTCTCCCAGCAGAAAACCTGTCCCACCCTGTGAGCTGCTCTGCAGGGAGACACCCTCACCAGGGGACCATCCCTCATTCCCCCAGCCCTCTCAATGTTCCCCTAGGCCCAACTCTCACTGTTTCCCTACTTTCAGCCCTCTCTGGCCCTTGGCTCTGGCTCTCTGGCTTGAAGTCAGCAGGCAGTTCCCTCTGCTGCTCTCCATCCTTCAGCTCTCCAGCACTGGCTGTCTGGCTCAAGGAGTCAGCCAGCAAACCCCTCTTGCTGTTCTCCTGCCTTCAGCCTTCCTTAGGAACCACCTTCAGTCTTCTAGTCTCTGGCAGCTCTCACCTGCCAATCTGACTCTCGCACTCCCAGGCAACTCACACCTGCTCTTCCCTGATTGGCCCAGGCAACTGTGAATCACTTGGTCTCTCTTCCTTCTAGGGCCCAGATGCCCTCTTTTAAGCCCGACTCAGGTCAGCTAGAAGTCACAGTCTGCTGGCCTCTTCCCTCTCACAGGGCTAGTGCCACCCAGTGACAGGCCCTCAATGCAGTGGAAGTTTGGCAGTTCCACTGTGTGAGGAATGACCACCATAATGGTCACACAGAAGCTCTTACTCACCATGAGTGCCAGGGCAGGGCTCCAGACCAGCTCCGTAGTAGCTAACACAGAAGATTCATTTAAGGTAGGGCTGGTGCACTGGATTCAACAGTTACACCTCTACCCTGATATAATGCTGTCTTCGGGAGCCAAAAAATCTTACCATGTTATAGGTGAAACCGTGTTATATTGAACTTGCTTTGATCCACCGGAGGATGCAGCCCCGCCGCCCCAGAGTGCTGCTTTTCTGAGTTGTATCCAAATTCGTGTTATATCAGGTCGTGTTATATTCGGATAGAGGTGTAAATGGATGCAGTAGTTACAACCCCATCACTCCTACTGTAGGAGATGAACAGAGGCTGAAATTGCTGAACTGGGGCTGAAACAGCAATTATGAAACCAGATTGGCAGAGCTGTCCTATCTCCGCACATCTCTCAGTCCTGCATTGTTTCCTATACAAAGCCTGTTAATTTGTCCGAGGGCACAGAGGTGGTGTATGTGACATTCACCCTATTAGAATAGTAGCCAGAGAATATACTTGCACAAATCTTCATTCATGTTTAATTCCTGATGAAGGAAAAAACAAACATTGTGGGGTGTCCACTTTATGTTAATATCCGGGCTTGCCAAAGCAGAGGAATACCTATGGAAAATCTAATCTGCTATTTAGTAACATGTAACCATTATTATCTTTCATTTTTTCACACGCCCCTGATATTCTTGTCTGTTGTGGAAGAGTCAGTGTCAAAAACACCACAAGAGAAGTTGTTGTGAGTGCATTTCTGGCCTGACTGAAGCAGAAAGTATAGGAAATCTCACAGGAAAGCCTGTCCACTCTGTCCCAGAATTGCCAACCAAATTCTGAAAATTGAAGTGGTGCAGGTAAGCATGTGAATATTTTAGGGCTTTATCTCCTTTCCTCATAGATATCTAGCCCCCATTATTGCTAATTGTGCCCAAGCCCATGAGGCAAATAGACCCAGAGGTCTGTTACACTAAAACCATTTTACACTGGGGAGCAAAATGGCCTTAATGTAAACAAGAACCATCCCACAGTTTCCTCAGAGAACAAAATTATGAATTCCTTTATAAAGTCCTTATAGACTGTCTTTAGTTTATTTATCCAAGAACAATCAAAACCTTTGTCAATAGGATTCTCTTTGTGTAAGGCCAGTTGGCATCTTGTGCAGTTTCATATTGTGAAAGAAATTAATGTTGTTTGGAGAGCAAATTTTTTGGTAACATTACATTAACTGTGCATGCACGGTACCAATGTATATTATTTCCCAGCATGGCTTTTATTTCCTACCATGTTTCCAGGATGAAAAAGTGCTTATCACTCATAGAACCAGATTTTTAAAAATAATTCTAAGACCCAAAAAGTCATACAATGAAAGAACGCTGTCCAAGAAAATCCCCAGAGTGCTTCACTCATTCCCTCAGGCTGTCTGCTCATATCATATAAACATATGCTTATTCTAATAAAATGTATTAAGATCTGATGGGATAGTATCTTGAAATAATTAGGAAACAACCCAGAAATGTCATTACAGGATGACTCTGTTAGGTGAATTATAGCTTTTGTTCAGTAATTTATTTCATACTCTAAGAAATTTGATCCACAAAAAACATAATTATTTTCATTTCCATCAGAACATTAACCTTCCTCCATCCATGGGTGAATGACCGAACAGGCTCAAAGTTCATTTACATCAGTGAACTGAGAATGAGCCAGCTGGTCTGGAAAACACAGAGATAGCCTCTGTTTCTGATTAAACTGAAAAAGTCCAGTAAGGTATTTTTTGGTACAGTACACCCTGATCAGGTGTCTGAAAAACAGCAGTGCAAGCACTAGTATTTCAGACAAAGGAAGGTATTAATGTGTCATTTTCTCACTTGGCAGATGAGACACTAAACAAATCATATGACTATTCAGTGCTGAAGGAGACATTACATTTTCTATTTCAGCTCTTTGCTCAGCCTGACTAGCCTTTAATAGGCAGATAAACCATGAAAGAACTGCCATTTTAAATCTCTGGAATATAGTCTCTTCTAAGCTCTTCTTCTCACAGATTTTCTCATAGCAAATCAAGGATTTCCAATGTTTCAATCAACACTGGACAGCTGAAATGATAAATAGGAAATAAAATACCAGCAAAAAGCTAAAATCATTGGTCATTCCTGATATGCTCCTTTCAAAACAGGGGCAGCCATTGTTTTTCATAATTCCAATTTCTGCGTAGATAGGAATGGTATATTGAGATGTAAGTTTATTTTATCAGCTTACTTTTTTAGTGCACTAGTTTCACCTAGCTTCTTTTGAGGATGATGTTATTTGAACAACGGCCTGAATGCACAAAGGGAGCTAGTAGCCTAGAAGATCATAGCGATGCACAAAGTCTGGTTAGGCGCATAGGGTCCGATACAATGAATGGGGAGAGAATGAACGTTAAGAGAACAGAGAACTTGTCGTTCAATAAATCTTTGCAGCCACTTTAAACAGAGGATTGGGATACCCTGGAGCTAAATAATGTAGAAGAAAATCTTAAGAACATGATTTAATTTGTAGAGTACTACATACAGTAAACTACAGTTTGTGCTTGTTTAGCAGATGCGATAGGAATCTATGAAGTTAATCATCAGCATCATTAAAACATAACTGAAATGAGTGTAAAGTGTGGGAAGCGTTCCATCCTGAATGACACCCTTAACAGTTAACAAGTAATGTCTAGGCAGTGGCAGTACAATCTTTGTCACTTCCTCCAGTAACGTCCCTCAATTATTTCAAAGGGAGCCTCGATCTATAGTACAGAAGCTGGTTCAGATTTAGGATCTTTGATCAATGATGTATTAGCGATGGTGCCCATTCAAATCAAATGTGATGCCCTTTTTGACAATAAAGATGTCTGTCCACCATCAACTGGGGGGAGACCATCAACTCATTTCACACAGGTCCCCACATAGCCATTCAACAGGGCAACATTTCAGTTGCCACTAACTTGGATTAGGTTCAAACCAGTGAGCTGCAAACAGGAATGCACAGCACCTGAGCTTAAGGTGGCCCTTTGCTTCATAAGCCTGTTATCTACTCTGTTAAGATACTAAGGGTTAAATTGCAGCATTTAACCACTAGCCTGAACAAGGGGTGACTTGGAACAGCACCGCCCTATCTGTTGCTCACAGATACACAATCCCGCCTTGGGCACAGTGTGTACCATTCTTTAGGCTAATCCAGCATGTTCACCTAGTTCAACCTGCTCACTCTGTTGGCTGTAATAGAGAGAGCCAGGGCCTCCTCCCTGCTGCCTTTGGAGTGCCTTCGGGAGTAGGAACTGCAACTGCGATAGGGCCTTGTGTGGGCCACACAAGGGGAGTGTGGGCTGGCCTCTTGCATGTTACCCTACCCATCTGCCCATACTTGTCCCCAACACTGGGTCCAATTCTGTGATTCCTACTCATGAAATGCAGCACCTCCATGTGCAATCCCATTGGAGTCCAGGTGAACATTCAAACAGGTAAGGGCTGGCCAGTGTGAGTAGGGTGACCAGATGTCCTGATGTTATAGGGACAGTCCTGATATTTGGGCCTTTTTCTTATAGAGGCACCTATTACCCCCCACCTCCTGTCCCAATTTTTTACATTTGCTGTCTGTGTGAGTGAGGATTTCCGAACATAGCCCTCACTGAGCGGAAAGATAGCAGTCTGAACACAGGCACTTATTATGGGCCAGGGCCAAGTAATAAAGTACTGCTCTACGTCAGGCTGAAAGAATCTGATCTCTATCTGTTTTTAAAAGATCAGTCCTGAAGAAGGCTGACTAGACCCAAATGTCATTAGGAATTCTATTTTCTATTTCCACTGGCCTTTTGCTCCACTTGCATCCCAGATACTGATGAAGCATCGCCCCTAAACACACACACACACACACACACACACTTTATTAAAAGTCTCAACATCTTTTAAAAGTGAGATCCTTCCTTTATATGCACCATACGGTGTTCAGTGGATGCTGCCTTGAATTGAACAAAATATAAGGCTGTACTACAAACTCTGCATTTAGTAGGAAGATGCAGGCCTTTCAAATACACCAAGTACATGTGACATTGGTTAAGTGGATAATATTACATTGATGGTGACTACAAATCAGCGTTTTCTTAATATTTTAGTGGAAGTAATTCTTCATGAGACTGATATAATACAATAAAAATATATTGTAGATTCAAAAGGATATCATGCCTTTTCTAAGGGACTAGTTATAGTAGCAGCCACATTAATAGTTCCTCTTGAAATTGGATTTCTAAATAATTAAAAAATTCAGCTGTAAGACCATAGCACAATGGAGGCTTGCATAATGGACTAAGCTATAGCTAGATTTCATGCTCATACCATTCATCCATAAACTATGAGTTTGAATCTCGGAGATACCAAGTAAGTAGAGCACACTACCTAGTCAATTATTTGAGCTAGAAAGCATGCATAGTGCATTTTGGCATTTTTTTCAGTGTATTAATTTTCTGATTACAATACACCTCTACCCATCCAATATAACACAAATTTGGATATAATGCGGTAAAGCAGTGCTCGGGGGGGGGGGGGGAGGGGCTGCGTGCTCCAGGCGGATCAAGTCAAGTTCAATATAACGCAGTTTCACCTATAACGTCGTAAGATTTTTTGGCTCCCGAGGACAGTGTTATATCGAGATAAAGGTGTACAATGTATTCATGCAGTATATTGCCTTCCTTAGACACATTAGAAGCACTTTAGAAAAAGTTTCTCATATGCTAAATAGGAAAGGAAGGTTTTATGGGATGGTTTAAACAGAGAAAGTGACTCAAAGGCATGGATGGAGGAAAGAAGAGATCCAAACAGATGTGGCAAGCCACATGAAAAAAGTAGTCTCAAATACTAAAATAATGGGGCTGTATTAATTTAGATGGAATATATGAGCTAAAGATATATCATGACCCAGTCACAGTCCAACAATAAACAGTATTAAACAAAATCAGGGTTTGGTACACAGAGACCTCAGTTTGCTTCGTACCATGGCAAACATATAATTAAAAATCATTTTAACCTTTTATTAAAGATAACGAAAAGAAGGAAAACCAATGAAAGCATTTGAAATGTAAAGTACTAAGTAAGGCTTTCATGTTAACAGCATCCCTCGTCCCCTTTCCCTTTTGCTGGAGAAGGTTTTTAGAAGGAAAAAACTTCTTGTTTGACAGTCTCTTAGCCCTGGTCTACACTGGGGCGGGGGGGAAATTGATCTCAGTTACACAACTTCAGCTATGTAAATAACGTAGCTGACGTCGACGTACTTAGATCGACTTACTGTGGTGTCTTCACCACGGTGAGTCGACTGCTGCCGCTCCCCCGTCAACTCTGCTTGCGCCTCTCACGGCGCTGGAGTACAGGAGTCGACGGGAGAGCACTCAGGGATTGATTTATCATGTCTAGTCCCCGCTGATCAGGTGGTAGTGTAGACCTACCCTCAGATGGTATCAATGATGGTAATATCTGTCCTTTTTGGGAAAAGTGGAGTTAATTGAGATAGGCTGAAGCTACTGTTGTTACTGTTGTTAAAATCTGATCCCATTTCATTCCAGATGGTGTCTGGTGTTCAGCTGGAGCCAGCCAGCAGAGATGGATATGTCATCTGAGTTCCTCTCTCTGACACGGTCTGGTCAGAACATCTCTCAGGATCAGCATAACGAAAGCCCAGGGACCCAGGAGATGGCGTGGGTGGCAGGCACGATGGTGAAGCTTGATTCAGTAGCCAGTTTTTCTCCTGAAAGTCTCCTTTCTTAGGACCCATAGAGGCAATGATGGGTGCAATAGCCCCATCCCCTCATTATTTTGTCCACTGGGAGTGCTTAATTTACAACACACCAATTTTGGCTCACTGATTTCTGGTTCCACACTTTTCTTGTTTACCAAGCACAATCTTAACACAGTCCTTGAGCTATAGCAGTAGGCCTTTTCACTTGGACCAATTCAGTGTGTCTCCTTTTCATAGCTTTTTCCAACAATATCTGGTTTTATAGGTTATTGTGAGATCTTATGAACTTTCACGTACTTCTTACAGTGGAGCCCACAGTAAGGGTACATTCGTAAGCCCAATTATCACAACAGGCCATAGATAGATGAAGTGGGCTCACTAAAGTGTTTCTTCCACTTGGAAAGATTCTATCACCAGCATGTACTTAGAATGAGGAAAACTGGTTCTATTACGGATATCTCTCAAAGGAGAAGCAACCCTTAAATGTGATCACCAGGTAAATGGATAGATAGAAAGAACTTTGAAAAATGGAAGAGAAATGACAAAAAAGAAGCTTAAGACTAGAGGAGCGGAGTTAGCGATGTTACTTCAGTAATAACAAAAATACATATTGTTTTTTGACCTAGGAAGACAATTATGGTATCTTAGGTGATTATGACATAGCTGTTGCCAGATCAAGATATGGGACTAGCCTCTATGGACTGATTTGAAAAACGGTTTCCTAATGACGACATCACTGAGTTTTACCTTCTAAGCCAAAGAGAAGCGGGTAATTGGAAACTCTTTTGGGGGCAGGGATTGTCTGTGCTCTGGTTGTAGCGTGCTCAGCACAACATGGTCCTAGTCTGTGACTGATGCTCAGAGGCACTGCATAATGAACGAAGGGGTTAATCTTCTGAAATATTCTTCACTACTAAAAAAGGTGAATGTAAAATTATTTTTTCTTTGTAGAATTAGCTATATGAAAGGCAGCAGGACACGTTGGTGCACTTTGTAATCCACAGTCAAATGCACAGGGAAAAAATGTTGGGGAGAGTTTTATAGAGGAGTTTTGATACCCTTGAATAAATGAAATCTTAATACGTGAAAATTCAACACTCAGAAATGCACATCTGCTCAAACTGTCATGCAAAAGCTTAAGCCTTGAACCTCTATTATGTCAAAGAGCTACAAAGTCATAGACTGATTGTGAATGTTCTGAATGAGTCCTTAAAAAGCTTTTTTCTCCTTTAAAATCTTTTTTACGCAGCCCTCAAAGCAATAACATCAGAGATATTAACAGCCCCAAAGGTTTTATTTTAAAGACAGAACAGAAAAAAGGAAATATTTTAATATTAAAAAAAATTTCTATATAAAATGCCAGTCTGGAGGGGGAAAAAAAATCTCTGATAAAGCTTTCAAAATATGTGAGCCAGCCTTTGCTACAAATCCTGTATCTTCTGCTAGGTGTCACATTGCATTAGAGCCCTTTCAGTACTTCATCTCTCAGAAGAGGATTTGAAGGTCTTCCCATTGATGGAATATAGATTGTGATAGCATCAATACAGAAAGGTATATCTTGGAAAATGTGGCAGCCAATATGCAAATACAAATTGATTGCCTTCTTTCAAGCCTGTAATAGCTGTTGCCTAACAAACTGAAGCTGTTCAGACCTGGTGACATATTCTTGGGAGCACTAGGATGCAGCAGGGCAGGCAGAGGAGGGTCCTTTTGGTACACCTTGCCTACCCTGTATCACATCTTCACCTACCACTCTAACCTGACTCTGAGATGTTTATATGATAGATCTGCATATACACTCTCAGCTGTTGCCAGCCTCCACTGAAAACTATAGGACCTTGTTGCATGCTGACCTTCAACAGGAAATATTTCTCAAAGATCAATAATTTGTGAGGTACACACCTGCTTATGAAACACCACCAGAGAATTGGGGGACTCCCCTTGCATCTCACTTGTGCGTGATGGGGCAGTGGTTGGGTGAGTTTTCTTGAAGTTTATGAAGCAGAAGATAACATTCAAGGGTCAAATCCTGAATTTTAACTAAGACCTTGTCTACACAGTGATTTGGTGAATGGAAAGCCAGGGTGTTACTCCACAGTGCACTAGCTTGCCCTATACTAAAAGGCCGTGTGGACCCTGTTACTGCACACTAAAAATTCTGTAGTGCTAAGCTCTGACAAGCTCTACGTTTTAACTTAATAAACATTCCCTTTGATGTCAGGGTTTGGCCCGAACATTGAACTCTGACAAGTTAACTGAAAGGAAGATGGAAGTGACAGTGGCATTCAAATAACATCAGGAAAAATATATTTGGAATAGTGAACTCATGAGAAACAACCCAACCAGCATTACTTAGCTTTTTAACTGGCTAGAAGAAATAAGGCTGGCAAAAGCTACTCTGATTTGCAGTCCAAATCCTGTTTTATTGTTCTTATTTGTTACATAAACATTTCTAAAGATTTATATCTTCCCTCTTTGTGTAGTATTGAGTGTCCAGGATCTTTCTCAATGTGAGGCTCCCTTTTTCCATGTCAGGAATTCAGGATCAAAATAGGAAATAATATTCCTACTGTATCGTGGCTTAACCTAACCTCTGACTGCATCTAAGTCCAGATGTACAGAAAAAACTTCCAGAGAGATCACCTTACTTCCAGGTTAGAATATGATCCCTTTCAAACTATGTTCCTTTCCTTTTTTCCACCTTTCAAAAGTGCCAGAGAATTTCACAAAATACTCTGTAAATCACTTGTGGCAAATAAATCTGTAGAAACGCTCACAGTGAGTGGTTACCAGACCACTTGCTATAATTTACTTGAGAGAGGGAAACGAGGACCTATCAATGTCCAATGAATGTACATTCCATATGCTTATAGTAGATGTCAAAGAATGCTAGCATTTGTGGTGAAGGTGGGTGAAATTCTTTGTCAACAGACTTCTCAAAAGAGAGAAAAGATCTGGTTCAAACCATATGACAGGAAACCCATAGACTTCACTGGATTCCTGAACTTTGTTCTGAATACAAATTATACACAAAAGAGTAGGTCTTGAAAAAAAACAAATTTTTACAGAACAGCTTTAAACTTTAATCCTTTAAATATAACAGATGGCTTTATATAATTAGCATTTCACTTACGTATAGCCACAGATAAGGAAAGCAAGAATAATCTTAATGAGTAAATGTGGAACCTGTAGTTCCAACATATTAGTGAGTCTTAGGGCTATGCACTGCCTTTGCTCCACATGCAAAATTCACACTAACATCACTAGGACTAGTGCTCATGGAGAGCAACTGATATATGGCTTTTCATACTTCAAAACAGATATAAACTTTGGCCCTGCTGTTATTTCTGCACTGAGAAATTTGAAAGGAATGACAAGATCATCATTAGAGAAGATTTTACATGTCTTCAAATAACTTACTTATGTAACCTTCTCAAAGCCGTTTAAATACTCTATTTACTTTACTGAGCCTTGCTGAATTTCTGCTCTCAAACATACATATCCCTTTCTATTGTAGCCAGCCAAAGGTCCCATTTTTAGATGAGTGAAACCATTATGCTAATATGCCATATTGATCCTTTTTGACTGATCAGGATTCAAGAAATAATGAATTACAGATATCTTTCTCCCGCATTTGAAAAGTAACCACTAACCAACCCCTCCTGAGGTCAGAAATAGGCTTATCAAAAAGGAAAAGGAGCCAAACTTACAAGATCAACCTACAAGAGATGTGTTAGTGAAAAGGGTATAACACAGAAGTTCCATTTTATTATTGAACACCCAAAGTGTGACTGGGGCTTTCCAGAAACAAATAAAGACATGGGGCAAATGCCTCAGCTGGTATGAATTGGTGTCAATCCATTGATTTAAATGGAGCTACAGCATAGATTAATTGATTTCAATAGGTTTATGTTGATTTACACCAGCTGAGATGATTTCATGAATCCAGAAGAATTTACTGTTTACGTTATTGAACAATTGAGGGCTATGAACAAACAAAAGGCAAGGAAGAGGTGAAGGAAGAGAACAGTTACAATAATCAGATCTTACACTCACTCCAATAGGGAATTTATATCCACTCTGATGGCCTGTTATTTAGTTTCTTATGACTAAGTGAGTTCACTTCCTGTAGGCAACATGGGAGAAGTGACTGTTTAGGAGCTCTTGAAGAAGAAAGAGGACAGTGGCCTGATGTCCAAGTTTTGGGAGGGGGGTACCATGAATGTGGGAGCTCTATAGAAGGAAGAAGAGGGATATGAAAAGGGTAGCATGGCTAGCGTCACTCGCACAGCTCACAGATGGGAGGAAGTATGGAAGGAGATGTAGTGGTGGTCAAAAAAATGGGATGTAACGTTCAAGGTTATATTAGCAAAAATGTCTCTTTCCGGGGTGAAAATTAATTTGAAATTTTGAATTTTGCGGTTGTTTGCTTTTTTGGACAAATCCTGTATCTGGCCAGAAATAACAGGCTGAAATTGTGAAAATTTTTGGTGAAAATTTCAATTTTTTTTTTAAATTGAAATTTAGATAAAAAAACAGACTTGCAATTGTGAATTCTACATATTTTTGACTAGCTCTGGAGAAAATGCTATCTGTAAAGGTCAGGCTTGAGCAATGGAGGGCCTTGAAAGCACGAATAAGAAGTATGGAACCAATATACAGAAGATTACTGAAGTCTGAAAGATGTAGCTGCAGTTTTAGCACAGAAATTATACTGCCAATTTTGTGTGGGAATTCAATGTTCTAATTAGAGAAAATAAAGATAACCATTGTATTGACACAGCAGTAGGGTTATGTTTAAAAAACAGCAAAGTCGTTTTCTTTTTCTTTTTTGTTAAGCTCCAGTACATTATGAAGGAAATGCTTTGTTAAAGCAAGAGGACCAACTAAATGAAAGAAATTAACTGGGCCACAAAGATATTGATATCAAGTTCTAAAACTGTAAGATTAAAAAGAAGGAGACATCAAAGACTGAGTTTTATCTCAGTGTTTTTATTCCTGATTTTATTTCAAGACACAGATCAAAATTATCTTTTGGATCCTAATTATGTGATTTAATACAAGGATATATAACAATCGTGCATCTTTTCCATGGCCAAGAAACAAGGAAAAATGGCAGCCAATCAGCCATTACTAAGCTTAACAGGGGAAATTAGCTGAGTATTGTGATATTTTTTCCCCTCCATCTGTCGCTTTTAAAATGAATTCAGCTATTTTGAATGAGAACTTTTTGAAGGAGGAATGTGCACTAATGAGGGTGCTCCACAAATCTCTCATATAGCTGCTTGGAAAACAGAAGAGATAATAAGGAGGTATTGTCAACTGAGTGAACATTAGCAAAGAAGGGGCAATATATCTCGGAACTTTTCAAGACAGAGTACAGTAGAACCTCAGAGTTACGAACACCAGAGTTATGAACTGACAGGTCAACCACACACCTCATTTGGAACCAGAAGTATGCAATTAGGCAGAAGAGACCAAAAAAAAAAAAAAAGTATTGTAACAGTATGGGTTAAACTACTACTAATGAAGGGTAATAGTTTAAAAAGAATTTGACAAGTAATAACCCCATTTAAATTAAGATTGTTAAAACAGCATTCTTCAATACTATAGTGAGTCTCAAGCCGTACTATAGTCATCATACAAACCCCCTTCCTCAACCCTGCCACCTCCCATTTGTGTTGCTGTGACCCCAAATTCACGTGAAAGAACGAAAAGCTAGATACGGGGCCTGGCCCTTACCAGTCATATTGCCTTAGGGCAAGAATCGTCTTTCACGTGCCATCTCTGCCGCTGCTCCGTCCACACGCCTGGCATAAGGGATCTTGCCACTAACTCTTCCAATGAGATTAATACCATCTATCCTTCTTCTCGTTCTCCATTCTCTCTTATCCCTATGGCTCTCTACATTCCCCTAACCACTCACAATTTGAATAGAATATCAGAGGGGTAGCTGTGGTGAGTCTGATCTCGCTAAAAGCAGCCCAATCACTGTGTGTACCTGTATAGACTAAACAGACGTTTTGGAGTTTGAGGCCTTTCTGCGTGTGGTAGATCAGTACCTCACTTTCGGCAGATGCGTTAGGTGAAATCTCCAGGAGGCTAGTATATATATGATTGTATAGCACGCCTAGAGATTTAATAGATGTTCTACACATCAGGAGATTAGAGGCCCTCTTCCCAAGCCGCTTGAGGGTTGAAAACCAAGGAAGAGGAGCAAACTGGTTATTATAGCATGGCAAGGCCATTCACAGTCTTTGTAAATCCTGAGTGATCGGTGTCAAGGGATTTGGATGAACTAAGCCTCAGCACCTTGAAGTCTTCCTTGATCGTTTTGTTTGCCAGGATGGCCACCCTAGGTCCTGCTATAGCGTGGCCAGGGCGGTTGAAGTATTTCTCCTACAGGTTATTGTATATTGGCCATTCCTAGATATCTTGATGTATCCATTTATCCTCCAAGAGATATTTCCTATTTGCGCCGATGTACTAGCCGGAGGGATTGCTGGCATATGATGCGCATATTATCCATTCGGTGGACGTGCCAGGTGAATGAATCCGGTGTGTGTGGCTGATACTGTTAGTCCTGTGATGGTGTCATTGAGGTAATCTTAAATGGGTGTCTACTGCCACAGCTGTGATCCCCACCCCTGCACACTGCCTCTACCTCGGATTGCAGCCTTCAACTTTCCTCGTGAAAAAGTGGCCTGCGGCCGCCTGCGGAGTAGATATGTGGGCCGTATGGGTATCCGCAGGTTTGTTGGGATGATGTTTCCTGACCTAGAGTTACTGTTGGCTGCCGAAGGTGTCCGCAGTTACCTGTGGTAAGAATGTGTCATCAGTGGAAGTTCTCTGTGGGGCGAGGACTGGCCTGCCACCCAAGACCTGTGAAAGTGTGAGATCATTGTCCAGGATGGGTTGTAGATCCCTGATGATGCGTTGGAGGGGTTTTAGTTGGGGACTGTATGTGATGGCCAGTGGAGTCCTGTTGGTTTCTTTCTTGGGTTTGTCTTGCAGTAGGAGGCTTCTGGGTACACCATCAATCTCAGCCTGGACCAATCTACACGGGAGGTCCACTTCCTAGACACCACGGTGCAAATAAGTGATGGTCACGTTAACACCACCCTATACTGAAAACCTACTGACCGCTATGCCTACCTTCATGCCTCCAGCTTCCATCCCAGGCACATCACACGATCCATTGTCTACAGCCAAGCACTGACGTACAACCGTATCTGCTCTAACCCCTCAGACAGAGACCAACACCTACAAACTCTCCACCAAGCATTCTCAAAACTACGATACCCGCATGAAGAAATAAGGAAACAGATCAATAGAGCCCGACGTGAAACACATTCTTTTGTACTCTGGCCTTCCATTATATATCCCCATTCTCTTGGACAATTACATGAAATACAGTGAGGTGTAAATAACACCTGAAGAACTTCTCATCTGTGAAGTCATCTACTTAAACCATATAATGATGATAATTAATAACAGCAGAATTTGTAACTATACTTAGTTCTAGATCCTCAGCTGCAGGTGGTATACATTCAGTGAAGCTGTGGAGACAGAGGAGTGAAAATGACTCTCAGTCACTCTGTTACACCTGGCTGCTCATTGGCCCCAGAGGCTGTTCCAGTACCTGAGGATCACTGGACTATAGGGATGACCCCTCTGTCCTAGGAATGCCCCTGTACCTTGGGCCAGGAGGATCATTTTAAATAATGGGATTCTTCAGAGGATAAGTTAAACCTTTCCAGGTGCTTTGTGGTGCCACAGAAGAGCTGAAGCCTACAAGACTGAGCTCCTGTCCTAAGGCTAATAAATGAATCTGCCATGCTAAAATGAGTTAGTTGCTTCAGGTTAGCATCAGCAAAGTATACAGTGGGGACCCAGCCCAGCAACTTCCCAGTGCTGCTGTGGGAACTGAGTGCATGCCATTCCTCACAGCAGGTGTTCCTTCTAAGTTCAGGCCTTGCAACACCACTGAGCGAATTTAAGAAGAGATAATTAAACAGACCAAAATCTTCTACCCTGATATTTAATATAAAACCCCCTCTCTTCATATCAATGACATTAAGGGTCCATCTGTGCAGCCACTGGAAGGTGTACTTCCTAGACCAGGTAGACGAACACATGCTAGCTCTAAAAATAGCAGTGTGCCTGCCACAGCACAGGTGGCAGCTCAGGTTAGCTGCCTGAGTACAAGCCCACTTGACCACCTAGGTACATCCACAGGTGGTTAGCCCAACCCGAAACCCATGCTGCTGAGACCACACTTCTATTTTTAGGCACTAACTAACTAGCACATTTACACGTCCACCCGAGTTGGGAATTGTTTTATAAATTGTTGTTTTATAAATGCACCTCAAGTCAAACGTCTATTCCTAATCTTTCCAGTTGCAAACAGGAATATGTCAAAGCACACTCCAGTACTTTCACTGCCCTGTAACAGTGGACACACGGTATGATACTCGTGGGCACACTGGTGCGCTGTAGAGTCACACCCTGGCTTGCTGCACAGAACCGTTCTGTGTAGACAATCCCTTAGCTAGTGAGTGGCTTCCTTACTACAAGGGTCTCTATTAAGGGGTTTTGCCTTGTACATGGTTCTCAGCTTTTTTGGAGTCCTCTATAAGTAATTTCTTGATTTCACACAAAGACTTTGGCTTCCATGAAGAGTCCTATATAGAAGGTCCTGCAGTTAAAACAATAGAGTTGTTAGCATCACCTGGAGTTCCATGTAAGACGCAGACTTCTTTCTCATGTAATGCACTGCCCAGCAGAACTCAGCTGAGAGATAGCATACAGTTTTCAGCATTCCTGTGCTTCATTCAATTTTCCATCTGGGCTGACTGAGGCACCAAGGAGTGTCAATGACTTGTTAAAAGGGATCAGACACATACTAAATCAGTGGCCCTGACAAGGTTAGGAATCAGATTGCACAGACTCCCAATAGTTTGCTATAAGTAGTAAGCCACATGACCTACTTAATGAGGTTTAGGAATGGAATCCATGAAAAGAGTAACTTCACAGTCAAATGCAGATGGTGAAAATTGTCCAGTACATCTGAAAATGTAGTTTTACATTTTTTAAAATGTAAAATTTTAAAAACTGAGGTAATCTTTAGATGATTGCTATTAATACAGAAAGGACTACCTTAGCACTTACTCTCTAATTGATATACCATTCTTTTAGCATTCAGTTTCAGCACAAGCTGGAGAGTTGTTAAACATCTAAAGATCATCTTTTGGAAATGAAGAAGTCTGAGTGGGTGTATTATTAAATTATCCCCATCCATCAAATGACTCACTGTTTGAAGGACCCACATCTAATATTTTGGTTCAAATGTTGCTTACTCTAATTGTAGCTATAATTTTAACCCTCCAGAAAGATCTGCAAAAAGGGAATGAATGTTGTTTGTCTTTATACTGAATGAGACATTTTTACATCCCTTCTGTTCCTTGCCTGTCTCTCTTGGATGTGTCATCAGGATTAAGCAGTACAGCACAGATAGCAGGCTTTATGACATCCTAAACATGGCTGTTATTACTGGAAAACTATTTATCTTTAGCTGGAATCTGATTTAGCAGTTCGTGAAAATGCACAAAATAGAGAGAAAAAAGAATTTTCAACGACTAAAGTGAAATGGCCTATGTAACTGTAGGCCAACATTTTCTGAAGTGACCAGTCATTTTGGTGCAACAGTTTTGGGGGCAAAACTTAAGATCTATAGCAGACTGCCTTGCTCTGAAGGGCCGAAGCTAGCCAACCCTGATTACAGTATGAGCCACATCTGGGAGACACCAGGGTGACTGCTCTATAAAGAGCAGCTGGAGGAGGAAATGAAAGGGCAAAGCGTAGAGAGACTGCAGGTAGTTCGAATGGCTCCTGCAAAAAAGACCCTGAGACTAAGGGAGCCTAGGGAGCAGAAGGCGCCTGTGGGGAAATCTGGATGACATTTGGGACTAGAAATTTGGGGACCTACAGGCCTTTACCAGAATGCTAAGCTCCAGCTAGGAAGAGCTGGGAAAATGGGCTGTGAGATGGAAGAGGTGCTCTGGCTTGGGAGAGAAATCACTAGTGCTAAGTACAGACTGTTGTCTGGTGATGGACTTTGTTAAGTATTGTTTCTGTTGTCAAATGACCCCAAGGAAGGGTGTGTGGTTATTCACCTGACAGGCTGTGTACAGTTCTTAAGAGCTAAATGAAGCAGCATGTCTGCAAAGTGATACCTGGCCATGAACATTATAAACAGTAAACAGCCACCCCTCTACACAACCTCTTAAAGATGTCTGCTATTTGGAAAGTGTTGAGTATTCATCCTCTGAAAATCAGAACCTTTTAAGGTGTCTCAGTTTAGGTTGTGCAACCAAAATCACTGACCCCTTTTGAAAATGTAAAAAGAACAAAGAGTGCTTGTGGCACCTTAGAGACTAACAAAGATATTTGGGCATAAGCTTTTGTGGGCTTCATCAGATGCATGGAGTGGAAAATACAGTAGGAAGATATATATATATACACAGAGAACATGCATAGATGGGGGTTGCCATACCAGCTCTAACGAGACAAATCAATTAGAGTGGGCTATTATCAGCAGGAGGAAAAATCACTTTTGTAGTGGTAATTAGGATGGTCCATTTCAAACAGTTGACAAGAAGGTCTGAGTAACAGTAGGGGGAAAATTAGCATGGGGAAATAGTTTTTAGTTTGTGTAATGACCCATCCACTCCTACTCTTTATTCAAGCCTAATTTAATGGTGTCCAGTTTGCAAATTAATTCCAGTTTCTGAGTTTCTGGTTGGAGTCTGTTTTTGAAAGTTTTTTTGTTGAAGAATTTGCCACTTTTAAGTCTGTATTGAGTGGTCCAGAGGGTTTGAAATGTTCTGTGACAGGTTTTTGGAATGTTCATTAATTGCTTGAACATCTAATTTGTGTCCATGGTATTCTTTTGGCATAGCGATGTCCAGTCTGGCCAATGTACATGGCAGAGTGGGCTCATTGCTGGCCACATGATGGCATATTATCACATTGGTAGATAGCCAGGTAAATGAGCCGCCTGCCTGTAATGGTGATCGTGATTAAGGTCCTATGATGGTGTTCCCTGAATAGATATGTGGACAGAGTGAATGGATTTTTTTGCAAGGATAGGTTCCTGGGTTAGTGTTTTTTGTTGTGTGGTGTGTGGTTGCTAGTGAGTATTGCTTCAGGTTGGGGAAGCTGTCTGTAAAGCGAGGACTGGCTTGTATCCCAAGGTCTGTGAGAGTGAGGGATCGTCATTCATGATAGTTTGTAGATCCTTGATGATTCGCTGGAGAGGATTTAGTTGGGGGCTGAAGATGATAGCTAGTGGCGTTCTGTTACTTTCTTTGTTGGGCCTGTCCTGTAGTAGGTGACTTCTGGGTACTCTTCTGGCTCTGTCAATCTGTTTCTTCACTTCAGCAGGTGGGAATTGTAGTTTTAAGAACACTTGATAGAGATCCTGTAGGTGTTCGTCTGTCTGAGGGATTGGAGCAAATGCGGTTGTATCTTAGAGCTTGACTATAGACAGTGGATTGTGTGATATGGTCTGGATGAAAGCTGGAGGGATGTAGGTAAGTATAGTGGTCAATAGGTTTCTGGTATAGGGTGGTGTTTATGCAACCTTTGCTTATTTGCACTGTAGTGTCCAGGAAGTGGATCTCTTGTGTGGACTGGTCCAGACTGAGGTTGATGGTGGGATGGAAATTGTTGAAATCCTGGTGAAATTTCTCAAGGGCTTTTTTTCCATGGGTCCAGATGATGAAGATGTTATCAAAGTAGTGCAAGTAGAGTAGGGGCATTAGGGGACAAGAGCTGAGGAAGCATTGTTCTAAGTCAACCATAAAAGTGTTGGCATACTGTGAGGCCGTGTGGGTACCCATAGCAGTGCCGCTGACTTGAAGGTATACATTGTCCCCAAATGTGAAATAGTTGTGGGTGAGGACAAAGTCCCAAAGTTCAGCCACCAGGTTTGCTGTGACATTATCGAGGTTACTGTTCCTGACAACTTGTAGTCCATCTCTGTGTGGAATGTTGGTGTAGAGAGCTTCTACATCTAATGGCTAGGATGGTATTTTCTGGAAGATCACCAATGGATTGTAGTTTCCTCAGGATGTCAGTGGTGTCTCAAAGATAGCTGGGAGTGCTGGTAGTGTAGATCCCATCTTTTCATGTTCTCTCTGTGTATATATATATCTATCTTCCTACTGTATTTTCCACTCCATGAATCTGATGACGTGGGTTTTAGCCCAAGAAAGCTTATGCCAAATAAATTTGTTAGTCTCTAAAGTGCCTCAAGTACTCCTCATTCTTTTTGCTGATATAGACTAACACAGCTACCACTCTGAAACTTGTCACCATGCAAGGCACTGAATTTAGCCATATGAAGTGGAAATCCATCAACATTTGAAAATGTGTAAGCCAGAGTTTAAGACTTTCAGATTTTGGGAACAAAAATGCAGTTTCTATTTTCACAACATAGTGAACAAAATCATATAAAAGAAAAGGACTGAAATATTGTTGTGTGAAAGGCAACTTCAGGTTTGTCATGCACCACACTTTTTATTGATTATGAGGCAGGTCCTGCGCTGAAAACAGAGGTGCCTTTTGTTTTGTTTTCATCTTTGAGTAAAAAATATGGTTAAAGCAGGCTTAGGAACCATAAAACACAACCTGGAATTACCCTATGGATCACGGAGTCTCGGGCCACATTACTCCTTTAAGGTACAGCGTGGTGCTGGAATCACAAGCAGGCCCAATGTGTGTGATACTCTCTCCTGATCTAGCCCCTTTACATCAGGTAAAAGGGATGGGCAGGGGAGCTGTAAAAGCTGTGTACCCAGCTGGGGGAGGTTTTCCTCTCGTTCCCCCCCCGGCTCAAGCACTGTGGAGGATAGCTGTAAGATGCCTTTGCAGCCCTCAGGACAGACCCACGAGGCTGCCATAACTTAGGCCTCCAGGGCTATCTAAGTTATGTCCGAGACCTCTCCATCTGCAGCAAAAGCACAGCATTGGGGAGGGTGCAAAGGTAGCTTAAAATGACCTTGGCCTGCTCCTACTGTCTGCGAGTTTTCTTCGAGGTACAGCACAGAAGCCCACCCAATGACTGCAGGCTCTTGACAAGTGCAGCCACACAGTTCCACTGTCTGACAGTATACAGCAGTGGTGGGCATCCTGTGGGCCGCCCACCACTGGTGTACAGATTGCACTTCTTCCCTTTGTGGGGTGAGCTTTCATCTCCCTACCTGTCTGGGCCAGCAGCATTGCTACAGCTGTGTAGTCTTTATTCTCCCCATGAAAGGACTGTGACTGTCCCCAGCTCCTAAGCAGGTATACCTATCTCACACCCCCAAACAAGACCAAGCTCAACTGAACTCTTCTTTCACTTACACCAGTGTAAATTTGGAGTAGTTTATTGCTATCCATGGAGTTAATCCAGATTTACACAGAGTAGAATTTACCCTACTGTGTGCAAATAGTGGGTGGAAAGAATGTAGCACCACAGACGGCAACAGCTCAAAAGTAATAAAGCAAACACATTATGAAAACAGTTATAATTTCTTTCCTCCAGAGATCAAGGCTGTCAAATATTGTATTACCTTTCTTCTAGCAAACCCAGAGGTATTTATTGTATGTTATGAAGTGTGTACATTATCTGCATGAGTTATTAGTGGCAAACAGCATTACAAAATGAGAAAGCAGATGAAAGTATTTTTACCGGCATTAAGCTATGAAATGAAAGCTTCTGTCAAATGAGCAAAACACACAGTTGAAAAGTGCAGAAATCAAGGAAATTAAATACAAAATGAAATATATTATTAAACAATTTGGCTACTGTATTTACTGGGAAGAGGACTTTGCGTTTCCTTCTCCTGCTTTTAGCAGACACTTTTATACATTCAGCAAAGACAGAAGGAGAGTGAGCATGTTATTCAATGTGGTGGCTAGCATGAATCTAATGTTCTTATTCACACATGCTTTTTTACTCTGGGTTGGTTCTTAGATCTGGGATAAATTGTTCTCAACTTACTTTGGCCTTGGAGAAATTGATCTTTTCTAAAGTTTGGATGAGTAGAAATGGCTCTTGCTGGAGAATTCAGAATGACTAAAGTGAATCAGAATAATAAGCTCTCCGAAGGTACCTGTAAATGAGATGCCAAATACTAAGGCAGTTCCTTGTTAATATATTTAAATGAAAACTTTTACAAAAGTAAACATTATTATATTCTATTCCATTTTATTCTATTCTGATTCTCACCCAGTCCCCATCACTACTGCTTCTTTGTCACTTTCCTCACATTTTTTCAAGCTTGCCAAAAAAGAGCACTCTTATGTGCTGTTTTCCCAGCAGTTGCTTTTCCTATGCCCAGAGATCACCTATTAAACATTCCTCAGAACATACAGACCTTGCTGAACCACAAAGTACAGATTGAGTACCTACAGTTCAGAGAGATTCATGGGGTGGATGGGTCTCCAAGGCTGTTGGGAATGTAGATTGGTTTGGAATGATCTGGAGATGTCACTTGAAGGAGTGGAGGCACTTTGTGGATGTTGTTGTGTCCTGACTGGTAGGTGAAGTGATGTCAGAGGAAAGGAAAAGGTGGAAGAAGAATGGAGAGAAATACTGTGCATAGACAAGTTCTGACATCTAAAATTAGGAACATAGGACAGAGAGGTGAATTGGACCTCCTGGGCCACTAAGTCCAGAGCCTTGCTATTGCAGGCAATAATATAATCCCATTCATATACTTATCAAGATCCATCTTAAAGTTAGGTTGGTAGCCCCACTATTCCTATTGCAAGTCTGTTCCAGATCCTCACTCCTCTAATGGTTAGACACCTTCTAGATTAGATCCCTAGATCTTAAAATGAGGGATATTGGTATGACTTAATCTTGCTTTAAAATATTCTGTGTCCAGCTCGGTAGCATTTTCATTCTTTTGGAGTGCATTTGATCACTGCGGGAACAGCTGTTCTTGTAGTATTTACATTGAAATATTGCAGGAACAGTTTATACCTGCAATGTATTTCCAATCACAGCCATCTAGCAGGAAGCCCTCCAAGGGGAGAGAGCAGATGGTGAGGCAGACAGGGGAACTTTTTCTTTTTTAAAAAAAGAACAAGTTGAAAGAAACAAGCAGAGAATGCAAGGGAAAAGGAGCTGCAGAAATATGCAGAAAGAGAAAAATAAACAGAGAAAACAGGAAGAAGGAAAGTGAATGGATAGTAATAGAACATGAAATAACATGTAAGAAAATCTTCCCTGATCATCTACCTGATCTGCACACAAATTAAAATATTCCATATGAACAACATGGGCCCCACAAGTACATCCCAGTTTATTTCCTTTCACATGTATTTGTTACCCAGTCCTTCTAATTTGATGGCACTTCACTACTCTGACCATTCAGATGAAGTCCATAGCTTCACTACTATCCACCTAAAATGGCAGCCTGGGCAAGATCACTACACCTTGCTAACATTTTTCCTTTTCGAGGGGATTTCTTTTACCCCATCAAGTCCTCCCACTCGACTTACCTTTTCACATAGGTTTCATGCACATAAGTTCCTACTGCATTGGGGCTGCCAAGGAGTGATGTAAAATCCTCCCTTTTTCCCCAGAGCTAAGTATTTTCCCCCCACAATATCCATGATATTTTCTTACCCCAGGATCAATCACAATTGCTGTCAGGCCAAAGAGCAGGACTGGGAGTCAAACACAAACTATCTCTAAAATATGATTTAGTACGAACAAATAGTTGCCTTGTCTTGTACATCTTTCTGGTTTGCTCTTAACTGTACAGAGACTACCAAAGCCCATGTCTTTCTGTTTTTATAGTTACTTTTCAAATGCTGCCAGGACTGCCTAAGGGCCACATGGAGCCCCGACATCAACCAAAGTCATGTTGCAACCGTTAATGTGCTAGTACACCAAATATCATTTGCGGCAGTTAACCACCTGGCAACTGGCACGCTGCTGTAGTGATTTGTCTTATTTCCTTACTTTCACAAAGGGTCTGATGTGTGCCTGTCTGCAACAGCATCAAATCAGACAACAAGACAAGATTTAAAATCCCCATGCTGATGCCAACCTGTGCCAATGCTATTTTTGAACTCTCTTGAATTCCTGCAATCAGCTTAAACACTACAGAATATGGAAGTAAAAAATCAGGCCCATCCCAATCCCCCACCTCATTTATTTTACATTAAGCAATACATTCCTTGAGTTGCTATTGAAATTCTCTCGCTGAGCATCATGACTAATTAATCCCTCTGAAAATTGTCAGTGACGTTCAGTGGAACTTCAAATATGGAGCTTGTCAACTCCTTTGATAACCCTCCAAGCATGTGGCAAAGGCTCAACATCATGATCAAAGCTCCCATCAACATTTACCCAAATGAAAACCCTATTAGTGCTAGAGTGGAAATAGGTTCAAGGGTCCAAGTAAGAATATGAAAATCACTCGGATCTAATTGATTCTCTTAGCTGCAACTCAATCCCTTGTTTTTGACAGATGGGATGCCATTTTAAATTATCAAGATGCCTGTCCCTCTAGGTCCCCTCCCCCTTGACAACTGCCTTGTTGGCACTGAATGAGGAATGTAAAATGAGGATGATATCTTGCAGGCCATGCATAACTTTCATTTCAGAAGCTGAAAAGGACAATCCCAGCTTCCCACTATGTAGAAAAAGTGAATGTCTTGAGGAGTCCCAATAAAAGCAGCATTTTGAGGCTGAGAACATTAAAGGATTTAAATGCGACCATATGTGACATGCAGCAGCCGCAGCCCCCTTGGAGAATGCAAGAAGGTTACTCTCTGAAAATGCTAATCAAAAGAAAAATGATTCACTTTGGTACCAGCAGCTCCTTAAAATAACCGAGAGTGCTCTCATTTGCATTGCAAGTCTGTTTGTGTAAAGACATGAAGAACATGGATTTAGCATAATGACGAGGTCATGTCACCAACATCTAGCTCAGAAGAACATATTCCTAAGGGCATCATAGCAGGCAACAACAAGGATCAACATGTTGAACTGCAGGGATTTTTTTTAAACCAACAAGTGCCTTCACACGTATAGCCACAGAATTTAAGGCCAGAAGAGATCCCCAGATCATCTAGTCTGACCTCCTGTATAGCACAGACCACCAGCACCACCCAGCACTGAACCCAGCAATGGAAATGAGACCAAAGTATTACAGCCCCCAGGAGACTAGACTGTTATGTGCCACAGGCAGAGAGTAGGAGGGTCCGAGGTACACCAGGGCCTAAGGCCCTGGTAGTGGGAGGGAAATAATTAAGTGAGATATACCCACATAATCCTGGCAAGTGATCCGCACCCACACATTGTGAAGGAAGACAAAAAAATCCAAGGTCACTGGCTCTCTGACCTGGGGAAAATTCCTCCCCAACCTCACATATGTCAATCAGGAGTGGGTCTCAATCCATGGCCCAATCAGCACATAGCTGTGGCCCATATAACATCCTCAAGGCCATATACGTAATATACATATTGCGTGGATGCAGCCCATGTAACACCTAGAGAGCTGCATATGCGGCCCACAATAGTAGATAGGTTGAGAACCACTGAATTAGACCCTGAACACGTTAGCAAGAACCGGCCAGCCAAGAAGCTGAGAGAGTAAATGCTCTGTGCCACCTCAGAGCCATGGTCCATCCTATTCAGTGTCCCATCTACAGCTGTGGCCATCTCTGATGCTTCAGTCCTATTATTTACTCTCAAAAGGCACACTTCCCTTTGCCTCAGTGCAAGCTGTCAGTGGGGCTCTTTCAGGAATCGGTATCTATGTCTTAGCATTACATTAAGTTACCATATTGTTTTAGGGCCTGATTCAAAACCTATTTAAGCCAATAAGCATGACAGGAAAGAGAAAATACATTGTATCAATTAAATATGGTGGCAGCGTTTGAGATCCAGAATTTTGGAAAATGAGAACAGGAAAAAAAGCAACATATTAGCCAAGGGTCAGATTCTCAAAGGTATTTAGGCTCCTAGCTTCCATTGATTTCAAATTGAGCCCAAATACCTTTGAAGATCTAGGCCCAAATTACAAAATTCTATAGAATTGTATTTTGCCTTTTGGCAGTTCATCAGGAGGTTTCACCCTTTGCCAAACTTGTCATTGTTAGGGATATCAACATCAACTGCGGCAGAAGAAAGAAGAATCCTAATCACAGGTCTTAGTTCTAAAAAAGTTTGGAATGCACTTAAATATATTGCTGTTTCAGTAGAAGGGACTTCAGTAGAAGTCTTCAATTTGGTAGTTTATATAGAAAAAAGAAATAGAGAAGAAGAATTACTTGTCATTTTAAATAATTAGAACAAACATTAACTAATTATCCCTCCAACATTACAGGAAGGTAGGTATTGCTATCCACACTTAATGAAGAGGAAACTGAGGCAAACAGAGGTGAATTATTTTATCCAAGCCCATAGAGTAAATCAGTGGCCTGGCGGGATTAGATCCCATTATCTCACACTGATTTTCAGAGGAAGAGAGTGGATCAAGAGAACATGCCCATTAGACACAAAATGGTTCATATTTTGACTTCATTTAAAACAGCTCTTTTAAGTGCATAATTTGTTTGTGCACGTTAATCTAATTTGCTATAGGCTGGCAGTTCAAAGGTGGAGCATCTTCCTCTTTTCTTAAAGTAATTAGGAAACATGCTCTTTGCAGTTAAATGGTGCACCCCCTTCCTCCACCCCGAGGCTGGAAACCAGAATAAAGACTGAGTGTAGGAAAAAGAAACATGGCCACAGTAGTTATTCAAGCTAATTAGTCCTGCATGAGATGTTAGGCTTACAAGATGAACGAATTCTTCTATCAGATAGTTTTATTCAATTCATGTCTGGGAACACCCTCCTGTAATAGAGGCACATACTAGTCAAGAAAGAAAAAATGAGTCAGTAGTTTTCAGAGATGGCAGCTGCCAACTACCGTAAATTAGGAACTACAATTAACTAATTTAAACACTAAAGATAGATTTGGTTGCTATGGCAATAAAAGAAAGGTCAAACCCCTGATCACTTCGAGGCTCACGATCCTCCAGAGATTTCAGCAGCTGAAGTCCGGAAATATATTAAAAGATGCCCAGACTGCCTTGTAATGGCTTAACTATTATGTCAGCTGGAAGAAACACCTACTATGTATCACCCTAGCCTCCAGAGTGCAGCTAGTTCTGACTATATACTATCTTTACAGGATATGTCTACACAGCCAAAAAACCCAAAACCCCATGGAAACAAGATTCAGGCTCGCATGGCGAGGCTAAAAATAGCAGCATAGCATTTGGGGTCAGGCTGGAGCCCAGGCTGTGAGATAACGGTGAAGGGGGAGACTAAAATCAGTGAGGACATTTCATATCCCAAACCCTTTCTTTGAGCTCCATTATTGTCCTACAGCCCTAACATATCAATCATTTTACTTCCAGCTTTAGACGAGTGGGTATGTATCACAAAGGTTTTTTTGCTTGCTCCCATCTTCATTAATTTTACCTATTTCTGAAAGTAGTTTGATGCATACATTTTACTCTATCAAAACCACTTCAGAATCTGGCAGAAAAAAAGGGTCAGATCGTTCTCTAGTGTAAATCAGAGTTGCTCCACTGAGCCATGATGATTTCCACCAGCTGAGGATGTGGCCCATAATGTTGATGAGCTACTGCAGCATTTTACTCTCAATTTCTGTGCAGTTTCAATTGACTTCAATGGAAAATCAGTGAAGTTATTCCAGTTTTACGCAACTAATGCTGGAAGCAGAATAAGGCCCAGATGATTTCTTTACCCATTACCAGGTTGGAACTCAGCTGATGCATTTTATTAACATATTTTTGTGAACAACAAGGACAAATATTACAGCTGTTTGAAAGCAGCAAATGTTTTTGGACAAAATTTCACCAAAAATGGCTTCAATTTCAGTCCAGTTCATCAGCCCGTAAATTAGACTTTGTGAAACAGTGGTTTTCACACTGGAACATCTGAAATGTGCAAATTTCTTGTGTTTCAATGCAAAAACTGATCTTTGTCAGAACAATAAAGGGTTGTTCTGGTTGTGTAAAAGTGGATACATTTTTGTCAAAACTGATATTGCTCCCAAACAAAAAGCTTCAGCTATTCTGCACAGACCTAACAAAGAGCTAGGTCAAAATTCAGCCTTACTTTCTGGAAAATATTGAAGCACGGTTTTCTCCGGTTTTTAATTAAGATTTTTATCTATAGCCGACATTACGTTAGTAATCAGATCATATGAAGACTAAGGAAGCCTGCACATACATTCTGGGACAAAACTATAGCCACATGTGTTGTGACCATAACTGTGGAGTAACAAAAAGTGAAATAATTATGGATCAATTTCATCTAAATGTAGTTTACCCATCTGGGGTTTGTTTGGCTATTTGTGGATTCAGTCTTAAAATATTATTAGTAATTTTTATTTAAATGTTGTTTGTCCACTGTGGCAAAAATTCCAACATGGTTAAAGATCTTGATTAAGTTTTATAGAGCAAAATTGAATGAGAGGAAATGTGCCAGATCTTTGGCTACAGATGAATTGCACTCAGAAGAAGCTAGAGTGGGTGGGGGAAGCTTAAAGCTCACCTTTGCATTGCTATGATCCTGCTTACACCTCTGTGCAAGGTTGCTCCCTCTGCACCGTGTTAGAGCAGCTTGAGCGATGCTTTCATTTGCACCAGGCTGCAATAGCCCCACAATGCTGAAAAATGCAGCCATCGGTCACTGGAGTGCAGGGGAGGCCCAACCACACCCCCTTTTCCCTGCTACTCCATCAACAAGAGGGGTGGTGGCATAGGAACACCTACACTGGTTCTGTACCACTGATGGGTCACCGTGACCCAGGGGTGAGCCTCCTTGGGCCAGCTACACTGGATTTAGGGTCTGATCACTCCAGCGGTGTGGTGCAAAGCAGCCACATTGCCCCAGTGAACGTAGCCCTATATATCTACAATCAGTTCATGGCGCCATATCCGCTACTGGAGTCATTTTTCATTGCCAGAGAAAAAGTATCCAAGGTGCTTACTCGGTTTTTCTTACCTACAACAGATCTAAGACAGAGCTATAGAACAGCAAATTCATTTAAATAATAAGCATTTTTATTGTAAAAATCTTTGTCTGCCCTATTTCTTTTCCTATACTAATCAGAGCATTGGGTGTAAATATATTTGTTTATATGAGGCTAGGTAATTCCCTACCTGAGGTGGTGGTGGGGGGACATTTTGGGAACAGAAAGCTGAATTTCCACTTGCAGAGTTTCTTGAATTGTTGTAATGAGGGTACAGGGAGTTTTCCTCCCCCTAAGGAACAGGCAGCAAGTTTGGCCTCTAAGCCTACCGATCTGAGGACATCCACAGAGGCGCAGCACTGCCAGTGGCACTCATTGCTGCACAGCTCCTTTAGGTCTCCCCTGCCAATGTCTGTAAACCCCCTTCAGGGAGACCTGCTGTTTCTGAAGGGGTCAGTCCTTCCAACTCACACAGCTAGGCCCCTGGAGCACTGTGATGAATAGTCGACACTATCCCGCTCCCTTCCCCACCAGACCGTACCCACCTGATCTAGATCTCCTCCATACTGCAGAGTAGAGGGGATGAGCTGGCCCACCGTAATTAAGGGTGAGATTTTCAAAGGAACCTAAGGGAGTTAGGTGCCCAACTCCCATTGAAAGTCACTGAGAGTGGGGCCTTTAACTCTTTTAGGCCTCCTTGAAGATCCCAGCCTAAATTCCTCCCTACAGAACTCAAGACTCCCAGCTAAAGATGATCCTACAGTTCTCTTTGAACCTACTTCAGTAGTTTAGTTTTTGCTTCTCACCAATAGTGACATGAAATAGTGAATGGTAGATTCATCAGCAAGGACAGTGAAGCGTCCAACTTCTCATAACAGCAATTCAAGCACCTACCTCATCATTTCCCTTCACTGGGTACAGGAGGATTCACTGCACAACTCCAGTGTAATACTACTTCAGCTGTTCCAGTTCTCTCTCTCCCTAAGGCTGCAGACAGGTTTATAAGGCCTAGGACAAGACGCAGCAACTTGGTCACACAACATCATCCCTTGCATCCTATAGGACTCAATACCTTGTTTTAAGCCCAAGTCTCCTTTCTCCAGAACCGTCTTAATGACTTTGGAGGCTCTCACTACATTAGGATGTGGCTAATAGTAATCATAGAAATGGGGTGGAAGGGACCTTGAGACGTCATCAAGTCCAGCTCTGAGATGACACAGGATCAAGTAAACCTAGACCATCACTGACAGATGTTTGTCCAACCTGTTCTTAACAACCTCCAGGAATGGGGATTCCACAACCTTATTCCAGCGTTTAACTACCCTGTAGTTAGAAAGTTTTTCCTAATATCTAACCAAAATCTTCCTTGTTACAGATTAAGCCCATTGCTTCTTGTCCTACTTTCGGTGGACATGGAGAATAACTGATCACAGTCTTCTTTGTAACAATGTTTAGCAACTGTTATAAGGTTCCCTCTCAGTCTTCTTTTCTCAAGACTAAACATGCTCAGTATTTTTAACCTCTCTTTATAGGTCAAGTTTTCTAAACCTTTGATCATTTTTGTCGCTTTCCTCTGGACTTTCCAATTTGTCCGCATCTTTCCTAAAGTGTGAAGCCCAGAACTGGATCCAGTTCTCCAGCTGAAGCCTCACCAGTGCTGTGCAGAGTGGGACCATTACTTTCTGTGTCTCACATACAACATTCCTGTCCACATTGACTTTAGTGGTCCAAGATCAGACTCCAAATTATGAGTAGTTCCACTGGAATCGCTATGTTTTCTGGTGTAAAACTAGTGAAAGCGAGCTGTGAACTGACCCCCTTATCTCTGCCTCCCCTGAACATTTTGCATTCCCCTTGTCTGTCTTCTGCCATCCCAAACTCTTCTCTCTCTCCTTCCCTGTTGTTCTTCCTCTGCTCATCTCTCCACTACCCAATAGTCGATCTATCCTTTTGATAGCATGCCCCAGCATGCTGGAAATATCACCAATACCACAGATCAGTGCTGGAGAATGCATTCTGCTTATGGGGATAATGTGAGTCTGTTCCCCTCTCCGACACCCCCACTGGATAGGTAACACTTGTTTAAGGTTTCCAGTGAAAGAATGTTAAAAAGAAAACCTTACTGAAATAGTCAGACATTTAGCAGCTTTTCTGTTCTGGCTGCTGGCAGCCTTGGAACGTGGAGCTGGTGGAACGCAGATTGTCAATACAGACTCATCGATTGGTGGTGGACACTCTAAATGTTGTATGTTTTATCTGCCTGTATAAAAGCACAATAGCATGAAGCAATTGCTGTCACAAAGCCTTTGCTTGCTGATGTTTTATGTACACTTGATGCTTTTTTATTATGCACTCTGCATCTCGTGGGCTGTGGAAATGCAATAAAAAGTTTAAATAATACAGTTTTTAAAAGTAAAGGATGTGATTGTGAACCTCTTTTATAGCCCTAGAGGTTTTCTCTTCTTTTTTTAAACACATTTGGTCAATATAACTATTCAGCTGTAAATTCTTCTGTTTTTTAGAGAGACTTTCAGTTACCATTCAATTCTTTTCACTTGGTTTCAGAAACCCTCAGGCCCTGACTCAGACCAAACTCATATTCACTTGTATGAGAGATTTTCCCAAGTAAGGCCAAAGTAAAAATAGAGGCTCAAGCCATCCTCCTCCATGGAAAAATCCACCCAGGCAGGGACTCATGGGGAGGAAATCTCCACAATGATTCCCTCAGGGAGACCCCTTGTATCATCCAAGCAGGGAGGGGAGGTATCAACTCTCTGGAAAACGCCACAGTCCCAGCCATAGATGCTCGAACTAGGGGTGCTGCTGCATCCCCTGGCTTGAAGTGGTTTCCATCATATCCAGGATCTATAGTTTGGTTCAATGGCTCTCAGCACACCCATTATAAAATTGTTCCAGCACCCCTGGTCCCAGCCCCAACCTTTCAGAACCACAGCAGATCAGGGGCCATCATTACGGAAGACCCAAAGCCTCTACACCAGATTTGCCCCTCAGAGTACCATTGCCCCTGGGAGTCCCAGCAGGGGCTGAGAGAGGCCTTTGGGAAAGAAAATGCAGCCTGGGCCTCTCTTCCTGACCAGTTTCTGCAGAGCCAGATGATGCACATTCCTGTCTACTCCTTCCCACTCAGTCAGTCTCCATTCCCTGTTCTAACCCCGGACTGTACAGGGCTATGTGGATGAGGTCATGAAAGCAGCTGAAGCCATCCCTTGGATATAACTGGGAGATTTACATGTGAAGGGTCCCTTCCTTGAGAATGTTTTGGAGGGTGAAGAATGATTGGGGCCTGAAGACTTGGCCCTTAAATCCTTTGTCCAAGGTCCGGTTTTAAAGAGATGAAGGCTTTTTCTTAACAGTTCCTACTGATTGATTTTTCTCCATTGCTTTTCTTTCCTTTATATAAAGATTAAAAATAGCATTTATTAATGTTCCAGCCTGAGCTTTTTTCACTTGGCCAACACTGAGTTTTGAAAGGGTCGGTCCCAGGAGAGACCTTCATTGGTTCTTCACAAAGTGTTTAGAAATAGCTTCTATTTTGACAGAGGAAATACCAGCCCCACAAACCAGCTTTTGTTTGATGCATTCCCTCACTCCCACTAGCAAAGCTGGCTCATGCATTAGTACCCTTCTCTTGATCACTCTCTGACATGATTCAGTAACCCTAAACAAGGGCAATGTGTTATAATCCATTACTAACCAACTCCCCCATCACTGCCAAATTGTTATTATCTATGACTAGCCCCTAGCAGCTCAAGTTTGCCCTGTTTCATAAACTAACCTCCATTCCGAATCCTGGAATATTTTGACATTTTTGCTTAAGCATTTCATCCAGTGGATTTTTTTTTTTTGGAGGTGATAAAAATAACCTATATTAAGACAAAAGTCCTCTCGTGCTGTTTGGACAAAGGCCAGTTTTTACAACAGGATCCTAGATGCCAACGAGTTGATTGATGCTTGCTATATAAATATCAGTGGTATTTAACCTGGAGTAATGATTCCCAACTGTGCTAAGGAGACCACCCCTTTGCCCTCCCTGACTTACAGACTAATCATTTAAAGACCGAGCACTTAATGACTTCTCCCTGAACCCTGGGTCAGAATGGAGAACTCCGACTATATTTCTGCAAGGAAAACAACCCAACACCCACTACATTGTGTTCCCCTGTTTTTATTCTATTTGGGGAGGACACACCATAGCAGCTAGTCAGTTAACAAGGTCCATACTGGATATAAAGGGTGAGAATGAGGATCACAGATGATGATAAGGAGGAGATGGGGAGGAGACGGAAGCAGCAGTGCTGGTAGTGGAGGAGGAATTCTAAGAGTCTGGGAAGTCCTAAACGAGAGGCTTCATTTGCTTTCAGGAATCTAGTAGGTCTGAGTCTCATTTATGCCAAGGCTTTTTATTCCACTCAAGCATCACAAAGGGGCCTTAAAAGGGAGCAGAAAGGGTCTCCTGAAAATGCCACCTGTGCAGAACTGTCCCCGCAAGTGAAGCAGAGATCGTATAAGGGAGTAACGGCCCTGCTTCTAGCCTCCAGCACAGGGAATGGGTCAGGGGCATGACTGGAGTACACTATACAATGGCTCTTCTGTTTCCCAGAGCTCCCAGGGGGGCTTGGGAAGCTGAGCATAAATTAGAGCAGCCTTGAGAGTGCCTAACTTACACCAGGAGCCAGCAGGCCCCTGCACAGCCACGGAATTTGCAAGGTGGCTTAAATGTACCATTACCCTCCTCCCCCACCTCCCTGCCCCAAACACAGGAACAGAGTAGCTGAGTATTAGGCTTAGTACATGTAGCTCACCAAGTGCCAGCGGTGAGTTGATAATATTTTTCATGGAAAGGGGAAATTAAAGGAGAAGAAAGAAAAGTGCCCAACATTTATTAACAAGAATAAGCACAGAATTTTGCTTCATTCTGCAAGTCAACTTTTCAGGCATTCCCTGGACTGTGGTGATGTTTGTGTGTATCATGGGGATACATCATTAACCAGCAATATTCCACATGGGGAACCAATAAAATTACCTCCAAGCTGCCCCTCACAACATGTCCATGAAGTATCCCCTCAAGTAGCAGCAACTGGAGAGGCTTCCAGACTGTGAAGGGGAGAAGTCTGGATCTTTGGATTTATGAAGAAGGGCAATCTCCAGTAGGCAGAGACACAATCCTTCTCCACGGGTGTCTCCTGGTACAAACGGTTGCTCAGGCTCCTTTCCTCATAATTATATGGGTCCTCCACTGGCGTGGGGCCCTGCTCGGTAGCAGCCATGGAAGAGACCCAGGAGGAATTAATACAGTTGCACGTTGCCTTAACTCCTAACAAGCTATCTGCATGGTCCACTTCTTCCTCCCTCTGCCTCAGACCTTCAACACCCTTGGAGTCTCTTCCATACAGACCACTGGGCAAGGACATTTGCAGTGTCCTGGGCTGGTGCTGGGAGACAGAAATGGACCCCGCTGAGATCTCTTCATTGTAGCAAAGTTCTGGCCCATTTATAATTATTTACAAGAGGAGATCAAATTTTAAATTCTTACTGTATTTTTTTTTAGTTTAAAGTTACTGATATTGAGCAGTGAGAAATGATTAAGCTATAGTGGCAGAATTTCTCTTAACACAGCATTAAAGTAAAAAAAAAAAAAAAAATCTTATAAGTGTTTCCTGCCACATCCGTGCCTGAGCTTACCACCCCTGACAGTTCAATGTGCATACCTCATTCATTTCACATTGGAGGAGCGAGCAGAGACGCTGGCTCAGAGTGCCCCTGATCAGAAGCAGCCAGGAAAACATTTGGCACGCAATGCTAAAGAACTTTCCAAACTAACCATCAGAGTCTTGCCCCCCCCTTAATATTTCAACACTCTAAAAAAAAAAGAAGCAGCAGTCACTATACTTTACAAGTATATTTGGTCCAGAAACAAACATATGGAAATTTGTAAAAGCAGCTTCATGCTATTATGGAAAATTGTGGACTAATCAATGCACAGTGAGCAAGAAAGCAGGATAAGCTGAAAAAGAAAAGTGAATATTGACTGAGGACTCCGAAGTGGCTAAAATATTTAACAACTATTTTCTTTCTGTACCTGCGCTTGACCATCACTTGATTTGGAACAAGGCCTCTGCTGAATACTTCCATTTGACTTTCCTGTTAATGTTTATAATGAGTTATTTAAGCATAAGATAGCTAAAACTCCCACTTTCTATAACGTGCATAATGACTGATCAAAGCAACAAATAGCGTCAGTTATCTTCCTGGCTGCATAATGAGGTATTCTTTTCAGTTTAATGGTGTTCATTTAGAAAAGGACAATTACACGAGCACTCCACAGTCATTCCACTTTTATGAGCTAGAGATTTCTCACTTGTGAACAGCTATAGGTTTATTTCTGGGACTGCAGCTATATAAAACCTATTAAAAAAAAACCCTCATATGATCAGATAACTGACTTCATAATGAAAATGGATATTCTAAGCAATTTGGATTTTGCTGAGATAAATCAACTTCCTCCTTTTTAACTGATTGAATGTTTTCTTTTAAAAATGGACTTTTCTCTTTTAGCATACTGAAATGATTTTCTCTCCTTTTCTTATTGTTTTCACGCATTGGCTTATGGGAACATGGGCTGCATACAGCTATGTATATGTCATAAGCCCCATGATTTTGGCTCATCAATTCCAGTAGGAAGGACAACATTTTCACTGTCAATCTGTGCCTTAGCTGGCAGGAGGCATTCTAGCTGTGAAGCAGCCATCACCCGGCCTCCCACTTGAAGGACAGGTTTGTCACCCATGTGGCTGACAAGGTGCTCAGTGCTGGAAGCAGGAATCTCAGTGCCCTATTCACAGCAGCAGCAGACTAGCATTATCACATTGCTGAGGGAAAATGTTATTGCAGCTGGAGTAAAAATCAGAGAGGTTTCCAGAAGGAACCTAGTCTTTGCCATAAAACAACCTCCCACCATTGGGAGTTAATGTGAAGCTGCTACTAAGGCAGTAGGTAGTTACTAGTTATCACAGTGATGTTGGCACTGGAAAATCATACAGACAGATAACTGCAAAAGTGTTTGACTGGTTCAGGTAGTTAGCTGAATGTTCCTTTCCTCATTAGGCTGCTCGTGCACTCTGACCACTGCCTACCACCAATACTGTCTCATTGTTTCCTTGTACTCCCCCATCAGGTTGTCTGTATCCATCTGCTGTCTCTTGCCTTATACTTAGATGATAAACTTCTTGGGGCAAGGACTGTCTGTTCTGTGTTTGTACAATGCTTAGCCTGGTGGGGTCCTGCTCCATGACTAGGGCTCATAGGTGCGACTGCAATACCAGTAATAAAATAATAGCAATACGAAGAGTTTGCTACAGCACCACTGAAGTCAATAGTGAATTCACCTTCAATTTCAGTGGTGCAGAATTGGGTCTAAAATGCCAATCAGACTCCAGTCTTTCAGCTACTTTTTAATTGCTACCTCCTGCTTGGGTCCCCGCACTGTCACTCTCAGGCCTGGCCATTAGGGACTCTCTATGGGACTCTCTTTTTAAAGATCTGTGATGTTATTGACATAAACTGTGACCGTATAGATCATTGTTGCAACCACTGTTATATATCTGCAGCAAATATTGTACAAAGGTTGTCGTGTGAGGTGTCTATGACAAGGTTATGATTGGCTGGTTATGATTATGCTGTCTGTATGCATGTAACATTTTTGTATTTAAAGGGACAAGTACTGGCTCTATACTGTCTGTATTTCAAACTTATGCTATGCTTCTGGGTGACACCCCAGACCAGTGGTCCCCAATCTTTTTTGTCTGGCGGGCATCAGACGATGAGCCATGGAGGACTGGCGCTGCATCCACCGAAATGCCGCTGACAAGCAGCAACGTCAGTAGGTATTGCCGCCAAAATGCCGTCAACAAGCAGCGTCATCCAGAGGCGTCGCCATCGAAATACCACCAAAAATTGGCGGCGATGCCTCTGCATGACACTGCCTCTACATGATGCTGCTTGTCCGCGGATGCTCGTCTGCCAGCCAGTACGCGGGCGCACTTAGACACCCCGGTGGACACCATGGCACTCGCGGGCACTGTGTTGGGGACCCCTGCCCCAGACAATGTGGCGTTAGCACTGCCTAGCCTGCTTGATGGCCCATTAAGGACTCATCAGCTATACAAATAACCCATTGAGATACAGCAGATACACCTTGTGACTCAGCAAGGCATGCAAGGACATGACTATGGACCAAACTCTAAGGTTTTTCCATGCCATGTGCTGTGTGGCTTGTGTTTGGAACATAGAAAGCACAAGCCACATGGCAAAAGGACTATAAAAGGCAGCTGCAGCATCTCCATTTTGTCTTCAGTCCTGCTTCTGACCTCTGGAGGAACCTTGCTGCAAACAGAAGCTTTGAACAAAGGACTGAATGACCCATCCCAGCTCTGGATGTACTCCGGAGACTTGATTTGAACCTGCAGTTTATTCCATCACTGCTACAAGCCTGAACCAAGAACTTTGCCATTACTGTATGTAATTGATTCCATTGAACCAATTTTAACTCATTTATATTTCTTTCTTTCTATAAATAAACCTCTAGATTTTAGATTCTAAAGGATTGGCAACTGCGTGATTTGTGGGTAAGATCTGATTTGTATATTGACCTAGGCCTGGGGCTTGGTTCTTTGGGATCAAGAAAACTTTTCTTTTACTGGAGTACTGGTTTTCATAACCATTTGTCCCTATAATGAGTCGCCCTGGTGGTGATACTGGGAAACTGGAGTGTCTGAGGAAATTGCTTGTATGACTTCTGGTTAAACAGTGGGGTAAAACCAAAGTCCTCTCTGTTTGGCTGGTTTGGTCTTGGGCTGTAACTGCCCTGCTCTAAGCAATTTGTCCTGAATTGAAACTCTCAGTTGTGTCCCACCAGAGGTCGCATCATTACACCATCTAACACAAGAACTCAGCCTTAGCACCTCACCAGACAAAGCAAAATAAATGCTCACCCTGGCTCACCTGTCCTTTTTCATTAATTCTACACTTTTCCCTTTCTTCTCTCCGAGTTCTCCCTTTGGGGTTAAACAGATTCTTTTTAGAAGTGGGGGCCTGAGATCAGTTATTTAAATCCATATTAGGCACCAAAATTTAAGAGCCCTGATTTGCAGCAGTGCTGTGAAGCTGAGGATCCTCTGCAGCTCTGAAAAATCCAATAGCTTTTATTTAGGTGCCTAAATACAGATTTGGGTTCCAAAGAGCAGATACTAGATATGAAAATTTTGGCATCAGCCTGCAAGATCTGCAGACGAATGAGTCTCATTGACAACCAGGGTAGATCCAATAGCAGAGGAGTTGCCATTTCAGCTCCTTGGGATAGGGACCTTGTTTGCCTTTGTATGTCAAGCCTGACGCACCCTTATGCTACTAAATAATTAGCAAAGCATAACAGTAAAATATGAAGATCATATGGTTCAAACGGCAAGTGCAATATATGTTTCTGTGCACAGGAGAGATGACTGGGTATGGAATTGTTTTTCACATACTGGATTTATAACCCTGAAAACAAGTTAATCTCACAGAGAAAAGAAGAGGCTATTGGAAAGCAATTCATCCCAAAGCTGTTAATAGTGATAAATGTATGTGCTATCCACCTTGGCAATACAATGCATTCCCCAAAACTGAGTAATGTGCTCAGCCAAATCAGCTCTAAATACCAAAAATGAGATCATTTATTTTTTGTCTTTATTTAATTGTTGGTAAATAGCACATTTTAATTATGGCTGCTCCTATCTTCCACGGCTTGTGCTGAGGTTTTTGTTACACAGCCTCCCATCGATACACAAAAGAAAGCTGAATAATCACAGAAATAATAGGCTAACAACATTCTAGAAACTAACACAGAGTTTAAAAACAGGTGGTCTAGATTTTTAACAAAGTTCATTAGCAAATTCCACCATTAAAACATAATTAAAATGTATTTATATAGGGTTAGATTGTGACTGGACTGCACACTCACTTATGGAGGTGAGAGCAACAACCTCCCACTTATGCCCCTGCCTGGGCTTACCTGGAGCTTGGTCTAGAACCTAGAGCTACACATCCTCGTACTCTCTCCTCAGATCAGCTGAGTGGAGAGTAGGTGGAGAGGAGCTGCGACTGGAGCCTTGAATCCACCTCCACTAGTGGCCAGCAGAATGGGGTAAATATTTACTGCTGGTTCAACAACTCAGCAAACTACTGTCCTTTAGGAGCAAAGGGGGACACTCACAGACCCTTGCTCCTGGGGTGCCACAGCTGCCTGTCATCTCATACTATGGCCTCTGCCCTTGGGGCAAATCTTGCCTTTATTTAATTAGCTAGATTCGTACTACCCTGCCAACTGCAGTTCTGGGCACATTTGATAATCTCTGAAAAATAGTCATATTATTGGATGTAGCCTTGTCCAATGAGTCCTCACTAGATTTCCATAGTCGCTGTTCCCAGCCCTTTTTAACGCCCATCTCGTTATGGGGGGAGGGAGAAATGATTGGCCTTGCAGTCTTCCCTGAAGCGTTAACAAACTCCGTCTATTGCAGGCCAATATTTATTGAGTAGGAAGAAAATTATTCCTTTCAAATCCTCCTTATGCTTCAACAAATATAAAATGAACTTACAGAGGACAACTTTGTAGCAAAAGACAATTCACAGAAGACAACACCTCAATCTCAAGGTTGCAAAACAAGTTTGGCTATAGGAACACAAAACTCACATTATTCGAGATCAATAAAGCAGACTTCGGCATACACATACACATGACATTTTCTTGTACTCAGAGAATGAATAGCAATACTTACAGCACCATCAATCTGATGGCAAGTATTTCTTAGAGTGGGTTCTCTATCAGGCCAGCTCATTCTTCTCTCAAACACACGGCTTGTCTGCTTCAGTATTCAGCAAGGCAGCACATACATAATTATTGAAAGTCTGTCTTAGAAGTATTAGTGCTAGATCTGCCTCAGTGTAGCTGGAAACTTCAGCATCCTACACCAGCTATTAATATGTGAATGCTTAAAACAAGACCATGCAATGTTGTCGCGGAAACTTTTGTGATTTATGTCACAAATGAAGCACTGACTTGCTAAGACAGCTAAAGCTCGATATGGGCTGGGCTGAAGAGTGTATTATTATTATTAATTATTTGTTTTATCATAGTGCCTAGAATCCCCAGTAATGGACCAGGGCCCTGTTGTGCTAGGCACCGTACGAACACAGAACAAAAAAAGACAGTCCGTGCCCCAGAGAACTTACAATCTAAGGCCATGTCTACACTACCACTTATGTCAGCAAAATGTTTATTGCTCAGGGGTGTGAAAAAACACACCCCAGAGCGACATCAGTTTTGCTGCATAAGTGGTAGCGTGCTCAGAGCTATGTAGGCAGGAAAGCCTCTCCCACCAACTACCTAGCTACCGCCGCTCTTTGGAGGTGGATTAATTATGTCGAGAGGAGAGCTCTCTCCCGTCGGCATAGAGCAGCTACATGAGAGATCTAACAGTGGTGCAGTTGCATCGGCACAGCTGTGCCGCTGAAAGGTCTCTAGTGTTGATATACTACGTATAAAGCAGAAAAAAACAGACGGCTAGAGACTGACAGGCAGAGGAGGACAAGCAAACAATAAGACTTATTCTGAGATGAGGTGGCTGTTGGTTTGGGTGGTGACACAGATGTGTTTCAATTTACGCTCCTCCAAGTAATCAAGAATGCCACAAAGATAATCTTCATCCACCTCCTGTATCTATTTCCTTCCCAGGACGTAATACTAATAGCCATGGTGCAGTCATGCACATTGTGTGGTCCTTGGGCAAACATCCTGGGAATATGTTCTTTATGCTTTTCAGGTTGGAAACAGTCCATGTGGGATTATCTTGGTTTGTTGTCCAAGTTTGGAATGGCTGTGCAATGCAATATTGCTACTGACTGACTGTGGAGCATCACACTCCACAGAATCACTTGGGACGTCTGACTTCACAACCTCCGAACAGCCTGATGCAGCCGTGATTAGCTTCCTGATTAGCAAGTTCACAACATTTTGCCTTGGAATCTACTCTGCTTCCACTGGTTCCTATTAAAAAACACTTCCCTTTCCACCTCCTAGGGGGTCAGTGCATTGCACTGTTTAAGCCCTAATTACATCAGCAGGCAATGACAGGCCTGGAACGACTTTTAAAAGCAATTTCTCTGACCTGCCGTACCACAGTTCAGGATGCTTGAGGGTCTTTTTCCTACAAAGATTAATGAGGGAGGAAATGAAAGTTTTCACAATAGAAACATTCATAGCAAGTTAACCCAGCAAAACTACAATGCCAATAACAAGAATGTGGAGAAAATCTTGTTTCCACCGAAGTAAATAGAAGTTTTGCCATTGAGTTTGACGAGCCCAAGATTTCATCATATATTTTGGGGGTCTGGAAGAGGCATGAGAAAGACAAGCTTTCGAGCTACACTGAGCTCTTCTTCAGGGCTGGGAAACTTAGTTAGAGGGTCACAGCTAAATACAAGATGGAACAGATTATCTAGAATAAGTAGTTAATGTATTTCAAGGGACTTTTCAAGCTGAAGTGGCCCTTTAACGCTTCTCATAGGGGAGGAAAGGAATGTGGGTGAGGTGGTTAGTGGGTTGTAGATTGTTGTAATAAGCCATACATTCTGTATCTGTATTCAGTCCCCTGATTTTTAGTATCTAGCAAAGTTATGAATTTAAGTGCCCAGGCTCATCTTTTGAAGATGTTGTACAAGTTACCTTTGAGAATGAGGACTGTGAGATCAGATACAGAGCAATCACTTTGTCTTTTATCATTTTCCTGTGCGTGTTCATTCGAGAGCATAGTGATTTTCTGTTTCATTCACATAGTTGCTATTGAGACATTTAGTGCACTGGATGAGGTACATCACATGTTGTGACAGGCATGTGTCAGACCCATGGATCTTGAAAAGTGTGTTGTGGGGAGTGTTCATCACTGTAGCAGTGGAGATATGTTTGCAGATTTTGCATCTGTTGTTCTGCAGGGTCTGGTGCTGCTTTGAGTTAGTGCATCCTGATCTGTGGGCCATTTCACCTTGAATGGTCCCTTGAAATATGTAACTACTTATGCTAAAGAATCTGTTCCATCTTGTAGTTATCCACACTCCAAGTGCAAGTCTACACTACCGCATAAGTCGATCTAACTTGCATCGCTCGGGGGGGTGTGTGTGTGTAAGAGAAAGACACACACACCTCCAACCGATGCAAATTACAGCGACCTAAGCACAGTGCACACTGGCACTATGTTGGCAGGAGACGCTCTGTCAGCAGAGTGTCTTCACAAGACACACTACAGCAGTGTGGCTTCATCAATGCAGCTGTACTGATGTATTGCCTCTAACGTAGACCTGCCCTCACCAACAGAAGTTGGCCCAATGCAAAATATTACCTCACCCATCTTGTCTCTCTAATATCCTGGGACTGACATGCAACAACACTGCATACAACATTGCATGGAAGACATTTCAATTCTGATGAAGTTCCAATGGAACATTGCCTGGCTACCTCCCAGTTCACCTGCTGAGCTCCTTGGCAGCCAGATATGCAGACTGCCTGGGAGTCAGGGATCCCAGCACTTCCTGGGGGGAGAAAGAAAAAGAAAAGAAAAAAGACGGGGAGAAACAAAATTATTTTTTTTCTTTTGATATTATTAAAGATGGACTCAGACTAAGAATTCTCCTCTGGAAATTCCTACACTTTGGGGACATATAACTCTGGTTATAATATCTCATAGCTCTTCATTCATTAGCTATTTTTTTCTGAAAATAGAAAGTGATTTATTAGGTACATATTTTTTCCCATGGTTACCAAGTTTGGATACCACCACTTATCTGGCCACAAGATCATTCTTTCAGTGAAATGCTCATAGGAATAACAGACAGTTCCTATTTTCTAGGAGTCTCGACCAGAGCCCAGCTGTTTTAAGTTTCTCTAGGTGTTTTTAAAGAAATAAAATGTCTCCTTTCTGTTCTTCCTCCAACTACATACTAATTCTCTCATTTCCTGTCAGACAGCTGAGTTCAAATATTTATTGCACTTGTTGGGTTGGAGTTGGAGCAGTCAGATTGCTTACAACAGAGCCTGACTTCCCCCTCACAGAAAAGCAGCATACTTGCAAAATACTACTGCATCACAGCTAGAGTATGCCTAATGTCTTAATATACTAGCCACAAGATCTGATTAGTTATATAGTACCTAGCACTGTCCATGTCCAGGTTTGAGCCCCGCCCCCATTATAATATATTCCACCCCCTCTTGATTTTAAGTGCACTGAGTATAAGAAAGAAACACTGGAAGTTGGGTTATGTCACCACAGCACAAAGCATGGACCAAATTCTGGTGTTCTTTAGGTTTAGCAAGAAAACAGGTGCTTAATGAAGGTTAGATTGTGGGTGGCTCCTATGGGGATCGACAGGGGAAGGCACAAGAAATTCCACCTTTTTGGATTTTCCCCTGATAGTGATCTGCCACATTTGCAGCCCCTGACCTGTCTGTGTAGAGGGACTGTTTTGTGTAAGAGCCTCTGGGGGAGCTAGGCATACCCATGGTGGTACAGAGAAGTGGGGCCGTGCTGGGTCAGGGTGAGTACACACAAAAACCCCTGGGCCATAGTGGCTGGCCCTGTCCTAAAACTCTAATACTGTAATATTGGCTATATTCTAACCATTCCCATCCCCATATTAGGGGCAATATGCCCAGAATGAGAGTGTGTGGGCCCAGGGCCTGCATCGTCACACACAAAGCTTGCAGCTTGGTCCCGCCTTAGAGCAGCCATTGGCAGCAACACTGGAAGCACTTGCAAAGTAGCCTTTCTGCAAACATTGGAGCACCCAGAATTGAAACAGGAAACTTGGGGCATGGCTACACTTGCAGATATAGAGCACTTTGAGTTAAACCAGCCTTTGTAAAGCGCAGTAGGGAAAGCACTGTAATCTGGCCTCACTGACAGCACACAGGTGTAGCCACATTTGCAGCACTTGAAGTGGCGTTGGGAATGGTGCATTATGGGCAGCTATCCCAGCATGCAAGTGACTGCAACGTGCTTTTAAAATGGGACGAGTGGGGTGCCGTGTGACAGGCAGTGTGTTGGGTGTATGTGGGGGGAGGAGAAAGAGTGGGTTTTTGGGGGGCTGAGAACATGTTGGCATGCTGTCTTGTAAGTTCAGACAGCAGCAGACTTCCCCTTCCCCCCCGCCTCTCTCTCTCTCACACAGCATTCCATAGTATTGCATATCGGCTGTCAGAAACGGAGCTTTGAAAGGGTATTTCCGCATTCCTACAGGAGTTCAAAACAATGACAAGAGTGGCCACTTGAGTTAAGAGGATTATGGGATGTTTCCGGAGGCCGATCAGAGTGCAGTAATACAACACCTCATTCACACTGACACCCGGGCATTGTAGCCAAGGTGCAGCAAATGTTATTCCTCTCGCCAAGGTGGAGTGCCAGCAGCGCTGTAGCTGCGGAGTCAGGGAGCTCTACAGGCCTTGCCAGTGTGAATGGGTAGTGAGCTAGTGCACCTGGGGCTCCTTTATTGTGCTGTAATTCACAAGTGTAGCCAAGCCCTTGCTCTATCCTTCTCTTTCTGGGCCTTTTGAAAGTTTCACCTACTGAGTTTAATTCCAGAGTCATGTGAGATGGCCACGTGCTCTGCAATAGTATTTACTATAGCGCTCACCTTCTTAAGTGCTAATAAATAATGGGTAGCTCTCTCTAGCTACCTGCATTATTTTTAAATAAGAGGCTAAGCATATGAGTATACCAAACTACTATGCTATTTATTATATCCTAATGGACTCACTGCTTAAATGAGCTAGAAGCAGGAAATTAGAATAATTGACTGACACTTCCAATCATAGCATCATTGCAGATGCTTGGCTGGAGCTATGAACTGAGGTAACTAAGTTAGATATATTGTGGGAAATACCCAATGAGCCCTCAGAACTTGTAATGCCAGCCTCTTATAATTGCCATACTCTGGGTCTCAAATACATTTGGGCCAATTGTACAGTGCATTAGGACTGTATCTCATTGCCAGCAACGGAAACACTGGCATAGGGTGAGTATTACATATGGCCCTTAGTTTCTAATACATCTTCTTTTAGCCCTTAGCTGTCTCAGGGACTTCATAAATCTACTTCAAGGGAATAAAGAAGGCCATAGAGAGATTTCTGGATATGGCTCCCTGTTCCTTTCTGCTTTATGTGCGTTACTCAAGTCTTCCAAATGAAAATAAAGGTATTTCAACAATATAGGCACAATCTTCCCTGTGCTAGTACAGGCATGGAGAGCATTGTCTGTGCCCACCTGTTCGGGGGCTACCAGGTCAGCCCCTGACGTATAACAGGCTAGCTCTGAGGGCTGCTCTAACTTGCATCCCTGCTTCCATGGCTCCTGTGTGTCGCATCACCCACCCCAGCCCCACCACCTCTTGCTCCCTTCCTCCTCTAGCCCACCTCTGCCCCAGATTGTCACAAGTATCTGTGGAGGCACTTCAAAGCTGGCAGAGCCCACTTTGTGCATGGCATACAGGCTCCCTGGATTGGGGTATTCCCCAGAGAGTCTTAGGCCTACCAGCCTAGCTAGCACAAGCAGGCTGTCGGGCACAACGATTCAAGGAAGGCCATAGTTATTCATTTTGTGTCCTCTTGTAACTATTCTTGCACCACAATGTTGGATTCAAGTTCCTAACATTTTGAGGTATTTGGATCCTCTTTTTTGGGGGGAAGGGTATAGGCTCATCTCTAAATAGAACAAACAAATTTTGGGAAAATTTGGTGGGAAAGAATATCAACTATAAAACTGGGCTTCAAATATCAAACACACAGTCTCCTAGTGGTTCACATGACATAAGCCGGACCTGCACCGTGAATTGGGAACACACTAGCCCACAGTAACTGGCAGAGACACTTGTATACACTTTCAAAAAGCCTTTGACACAGTCACTCACCAGAAACTGCTACGGCGACTAAGTAGCTATGGGGTGAATGGTAAAATTCTGTTATGCATTAGAAAGAGGCTGAGGCTGAGATCACACAGTGGCTAGATGGTCTATTTTTAGTATGACAAAAGGCTAACACTGGGGGTGCCCCCACAGTTTTGTGTTAAAATGAGTGTTGTTGAATAGACTTGTTAATGATTTTGAAAAGAGGATGAGCAGCAAGGTGGCAATATTTGCAAAGGACAAAATTATTTAGGATGAACTTTAAAACAGCAGCCAGAATTTGGAAGGTTAAACATATACAGTAACTCCTCACTTAATGTTGTAGTTATGTTCCTGAAAAATAAGACTTTAACAGAAATGATGTTAAGTGAATCCAATTTCCCCATAAGAATTAATGCAAATGAGGGGGTTAGGTTCCAGGGAATTTTTTTTCACCAGATAAAAGACTATAGTATATATGTATATATACACACACACAGTATAAGTTTTAAAAAAATAATTTAATACTGGTACACAATGATGATGACTGTGAAGCTTGGGTAGGTGGAGGAGTCAGAGGGTCGGATATTTTTCAGGGAATGCCTTACTGCTAAATGATGAACTAGCAATTGGCTGACCCCTCAAGAGTTAACTCACAGTCAACAAGGCAGCAGGAATGGATGGAGGGGAGAGAGCATCGCAGACAGAGACAGAGACACACACTGTGTGTCTGAGAGATGCACATTTCCCCTTTGAGTACACTGCCCTGTTAATTAGATCAGCTTGCTGAGACCGCAGCTGCTGCTGCCAGCAAGCTCCCTCTGTCCTGAGCCCTGCCGTGTTTCCCCCTTGCTTTATGGATGATGGGGTAAGCAGGGTGCAGGAGCAGGGGAGAGAGGGACACCCTGACATTAGCCCTTCTCTTCCTTCCTTTCCCCCGCCGCCCCCCGCACAGCAAACAGGAGTCTCGGGGAGCAGTTCCAAGGCAGAGGGCAGGAGGAACACATGACAATGGGGAGAGGGACAGCTGCAATTGATAGCCTGCTGGGCAGCTGCTGCACAGGGAACATAGGGGAGCAGGGAGCTGATGGAGGGGGCTGCTGGTCCACCCTGGTTCCAAGCACCCACCAGCTAGCTGAAAAGGGTTGCTCTTTCTGCAAGCAGTGGACAAAGCAGGAGGCTGCCAAACAACACTAGAAGGGAGCATTGCACAACTTTAAATGAGCGTGTTCCCTAATTGATCAGCAACGTAACAATGAAACAACATTAACCAGGACGACTTTAAGTGAGGAGTATCAGAGGGGTAGCCGTGTTAGTCTGGATCTGTAAAAGCAGCAGAGAATCCTGTGGCACCTTATAGACTAACAGACGTTTTGGAGCGTGAGCTTTCGTGGGTGAATACCCACTTCGTCAGACGCAGGTAGTGGAAATTTCCAGGGGCAGGTATTTAAGTGAGGAGTTACTGTATATAAGGGCCATAAACTCTCAGGCTTCATCATGGTGTAAACCTAATACTAACAACTAGGAGCTAGGAAGAGCTTTCCCCTGTGGCTAAGTTATTACATCATTCTTCATTACAGGGATTCTAGCGCCAGTATCTTTTTTTTTTCATATCCCATTATGTTTATGTGCTGTAAATAAAATAACACATGGCATGCTGCGACATTTCTATGTCTTATTCTCTAAAATCAATAATATGCTCACGAACCCATGGAAGCAATTTTTACAAATAAAATTGCCCCTTCCTATGAGAAATTTACATGCAGCTTCCAAAGCTGAAAAATCCTCAGGGGATAGTGATGGTTAATCTATTACTGAAAGGTAGTAAACTAATAACAATGTAGATAATGTTTTCCCTTTCAGTGCCTTGGATACCTATAGGTATTTATTTGGCAGGTAATGGAGAAATATGTGGTGCAGCCTATAAGGTATTATTAATACTCTAGAATATTGAACCACAGGTGCTACAAAGTTGTCGAGGGACATAGGATAAAAAATTGCCAGTCTCTTTAATATACAGTCAGCAGGTGAAACCCTCACACTAAAAATCACAGGGTTTTGCTATCTAAAATGTATAAGCCTACACAAAATCTAACTACTGGCTATAAACTGAAGTACCATAAAAATAAAAATTGAACAATCACCTTTTGTGGGAAGTGTAGATTGAGCCATATATCAGTTTTAAAGTCACACCACGGAAGTAAATTTCCACCAAATACGCCTAAAAGTGCCTTCAGCCAATGCCCTATTTAAACTTTGGACTGAGATACAGGTAAATTTAAAGCACTGCCCCGGCAACGCTGCAGGAGCGCTGCCGCGGCAGCGCTTTGAAGTGTGAGTGTAGTCAGAGCAGCAGCGCTGGGAGAGAGCTCTCCCAGCGCTGCTTGTAAACCACATCCCTTATGGGTGTAGCGTGCAGCGCTGCGAGCTCCGCTCCCAGCACTGCTGCCCTGATTACACTGACACTTTACAGCGCTGCGTCTTGCAGCGCTCAGGGGGGTGTTTTTTCAGACCCCTGAGCGCGAAAGTTGCAGCGCTGTAAAGTGCCAGTGTAGCCAAGCCCTTGAGACCTATTCACCAGTTAACATACACTTGTTCTTACCAATTTTGAATATATATTGACCATGTCACTAATGTGGCAGCGGTTCCAGGAAAAAATAACTTCTACTGTTTTATTTAGGTTTTTTCCCTTGAAAAGTACTTTGACTAATGGTATTTTGCTATTGGATTTGAATCCCAGTCTTGTAGGTTAATAACTCTGGGTCTGGTCCTGAAAAACCTTGCGCCAGTGAGTAATCCTCACTCTTTCACTGAAATCCAATGGGACTATTTGCATGAGGAAAGATTACTCACAGAAATAAAGATCAGACCCTTTCATATCACCTTGGCAACTTCCTTATCATGTTGTTAAATTGATTAAAATTATCTTCAAATTAGGAAAGCCTCTGATTCACAATAGATTTTAAATTCTAAGGCATCCAAGGCAAAATAAGCAACGAGTATCTCTGCAGTGAACCACAGTGGCATCACAGCAATTTGCGTCCAGGTGCGTGAACATGTTTCCAGTTCAGAACACTTATATATTAAATTCATTTATTACACCTCACTTGTGTGAAGTTAATCAAGAAAAACTAGTGGGTACATTTTGCCATTTCAATCATCATACCTTGCACTTCTGTAGCTCCTTTTATCCATAGACCTCGTATTAACTATACCTCACCCCCCAGAGATAGGTAGATGCTATTACATACACTTTATACATGAGGCAACTGAGACACATACAGAGGCCTGGTCTACACTGGTGGCAGAGGAGAATCAACCTAAAATACACAACTTCAGCTACAAGAATAGCATAGCTGAAGTTGATGTATCTTAGGTCGACTTAACCCGTGTCCTCACGGCGTGGGGTCGATTGCTGCTGCTCCCCCGTCAACTCTGCTTCCGCCTCTTGCCGCGGTGGAGTACAGGAGTCGATAGCAGAGCGATCGGGGATTGACTTATTGTGTCTACACTAGATGCGACAAATCAATCCCCAATAGATCAATCACTACCCACCGATCCAGCGGGTATTGTAGACGTACAAAATTTACCTTTACTAGAAAATCAGGTCATGTTGGAACACAGTCTTGAATAGTCACATTAACTAGCATAGTGTCAAACAGGACTATGCAGTCATTGCAGGTAGGGACTTCCCTGTTTAACACATCAAGTCAGGTCATGGTTGAACCCCACTGGAGCCATAGGTTTAACTGCGACTAGCTGGCATGATGTTAAACACAACTTGTCTCTGTCTACATTGATTGGAATTGTTGTGTTTAATATCATTAGTACAGACGACACCTAGAGCTGATGTCCTAACATACTAATAACAACTCCAAAAAGATTAAGGGCATGACCCCGATTGGTGCTGAGCACTCTGGGAGTCGAAGGTACTCAGAACCTTTGAGCAGGTGTTAAGGAACCTTGTAAGAATGGGTCAAAGTATTTAGGTACTGTGACAAAGTTCCTCCTCTACCTTGGTGGGTCCTGCGCTTATTGGCAGATTTACTCACTTCAGTGATCTTTCCCACAGTCTGGATCAACTTCTCCTGTGTCTGATCAGGAGTTGGGAGGTTTGGGGGGAACCCAGGCCCGCCCTCTACTCCAGGTTCCAGCCCAGGGCCCTGTGGATTGCAGCTGTCTATAGTGCCTCTGTCCAGCTGATACGCTACAACTCCTCACTACTTCCCATGGCCTCCTTCAAACACCTTCTTTATCCTACCACAGGACCTTCCTCCTGGTGTCTGAATGCTTGTACTGCTTAGTCTCCACCAGGTACACCCTCTCACTCTCACTCCTTGTGCCTCTTGCTCCAGCGCTCACACACACTTCCTCTCTCTTAGCTTCCTCCCTCCTGACTGGGTGAGCTCCTTTTTAACCCAGGTGCCCGATTCGCGGCTTGGTGGCTGAGATGTTCTAATCAGCCTGTTTGCCTTAATTGGTTCTAGCAGGTTCCTGATTATTCTCGTGCAGTCCCTGCTCTGGTCACTGAGGGAACAGAAAACTACTCATCCAGTGACCAGTATATTTGCCCTTTACCAGACTCCTGTACCACACTGGCCTGGGTCTGTCACAGTACCTAAAGACACAGACAGGCTCCAAAACATCTTAAGAGCTTTTAAAGGCAGCAGAGAATCCTGTGGCACCTTATAGACTAACAGACATTTTGGAGCGTGAGCTTTCGTGGGTGAATACCCACTTCGTCAGACGCAGGTGAGACTCCCATTAGGTGCTAATTCGCATTGCAAATCTGGTCCTAAATGACTGCCCCGTGGTTACAAGTCAGTGACAAAGCCAGAGATTCCAAAAGTCCAAAGTCCTTCCAGCCCCCTGCATTAAACATTAAACACAGTTCCTATTCATTTTCAGGTTTTTCTGTAAAAAGGAGGACACCAAATTGCACTTACTCCCTGCCCTTCACCATACAAATATGCTGGGTGCCCTTAAAAAACAAACCTGCTCTCACTGGTATTAGAACGGAAATCTAGTCATAACAATACACTGGAGCACTCTCTCACCTTCCAGCTGAGAATCTCAAATTTACAGTCATGGATGATTTTATCCTCACAACACTCCTGAGAGGTAGGGAAGTATTTATTATTCTCTCCATTTTACAGATTCCACAGAGAAGTCACAGCTAAAATTTTCAAACAGAAGTGCCTGAAGCTGGGTCTCTAGGTCACTATTTAGGCCCTGGCAGAAGTGGCTTGGCTTATCATTGTCATTTCTCTCCTATTGTGCTGGGTTTAGGGGATTTTTAAAAAAGTTTAGAGTATAATCCCCTAAAGCCTATTAATAGGTTAAATTACGGCAAATTCTGTATTCTCCCACAGAATTGATAATTTAATAAAGGTCATCTGAGGAATTCTTTCTTTTCTTGTGTATGGAGGACACAGCAGCAATTCACAGACCTGTGTGAATTCATTCTAGCAATCACATCTATGGGAGCTGCCTTTGAAAAAAGTTTTTTACAAGTTCATATAAGTTCCGTAGTGTTGTAAGTATTTGTGTTTAAATGCCCCAAAGCCACCTCTGAATTGTTTCTCTCAGGTAGGAATGTAAGATCTTGATCACAGCCTGGTGATAGAATGAATGCTTTTTTCCACTTAAAAATCTGTAACACCATTAAAAATGAATACGTTGTGTTAAATAAATATATGAAGCTCAGATTAAAACTGTTTGTATTTCCTGCCCTCTGTCAATTATTAATATTGCCCATAATAGACATATTCACGTTGACAGAAAAAAAATCAACAGTCAGCAAACAATATAAGCTTTCTCTTACAAGAGGAGTTATTTGTACAAATTTCCCACCCAACAGGAAGGAAACCCAAATCTCTGCAGCCTGCTCTTATGCCATTGACTACATGAAGTGTGCAGAATGGATTGTTGCTCCAACTATGGTCACAGAACCTTAGCAAGGATATTATTCACTGGTTCAAAGGCATATCTATTTGCATGCACAAAGTCAATAAGGGAGGAGAAACATATTGCTAAGATGAGGAAGAAAAAGGAGTCAGAAGCCGAGCAATTAACACCGCTTTCATGCTCCACTGTAATTAACACAGATCAAAAGGGGACCTGGACTTGTTGATTTCACTAGGAGACAGCAGAGTAGGCCACACTGGCTAGCAGTTCCACAGCAGGGAACAAACTTTTACTGCAGATGCTCAGCACAAGCTCCAGGTCTTAACTTTGGCATTAAGGGCTCAGAAAGCTTTGAAATGAAACAACAGACTTTTAACATTCTGCGGACCATCAACACATTGACAGACATTTTGGAAACAATTTTGCTTAATAAAACTAACTACCAGGGTTTATGTTAATACAACTTATATTTATTATTCAAGGACATAAGTAAGGAGAAAACAATATTAAACGAGGGTCCTCCAGAGAAGGACATTAAAAGACCAAAACACACATACATACTGACAAGAAACACTTGTTATATTGCTTTTGATCACGTGTTTACAAGCTACCATGCCCTATTTGCATATTATATACCTAGATGGAATAGTATGAACTTGCTTCAAATATCCATAAATTTAGATCCAAGAATGATGAGTTTTATGTTTGGTGCCACTAGGCAACTGTGTTTTCATGTTCCATTCAATTACCAGTGCTAAACTGACTAATATCTGGTACTAGCCAATGAAAAATGCACACACAGGAAATGAACTGAAAAAAAATCACAATGCATTGTGTGGGACATAAAATGTCTGTGGGAAGACTTGCTAACTCAAAACAGGAACTGTCACATCTAGCAATCGTATTTCTTCAAACAAGGGAATAATAATGAACTTGTTCTTATCTGCTACATCCTATATTGGGTTACTTCCCAGAATCTGAATCTGAAAAGCGGTGCCTGGATTTTAAATCATTTGAGAAAACTTGGAAGGCTAAATTCACAGGTGATATAAAGAGTGGTATAAATGTCAAGACAGCAAATCAGTATATCTTGTAGATGGGAGAATGGGATTAGATCAGGAAAATTCACCAACAGATATACTGTAAGATGAAGTGGCGACTGCTCTAGCCTATATTTTATGCCATTCTGTTGGTCATTTTTTGCTGGTATCACCCCAGCCTTGTGCTTCATCAACCATGTAGGTGAAATTCTAGCCCTACTTAAGTAAAGTTTGCTTCTGGGCAGATCTCCCCCACCCACAAATAAATTCAGGCAAAATATGAGCATTCAGGAGCTAATGCTACTGTAGTTGTCAAGCAGATGCTGTTGTTTTAGCTCACTGGGTCTCCAGTCAAATACGACCATTACAGATCTCTGACAAATCCTGGTGAAGATGTTGGACATGGCAAATCTCTAACTACACTAGGCAAATGCAGTATACGGTAAGTGGTTTGCTTGTCACAGTTATACTCTCAAGAGACTGAGGATATCTGTAACATTACAGTGCTTCTGAATATGAAAGCTGCCCAACTGGAGTTATGTAGTTCTTATGCTCCTATGCATTCTTTGGGCTCAATCTAAAATCCACTGAAGTCAATGGGAGTCATTCCACTGACTACAATGGGCTTTGGGTCAGGCCATCAGCCGCTGTTTTCCACATTAAATTGCAGCCCTCCTCCACCCAGAGCAGCTCTAGTGCATCTCGTCTTGGGAAGAAGCTACATCAGATGAAGAAACACAGCAAAAAGTGCTCTGGGATCAAAAGCTATGCTTATTTCTGCCCCTACCTGTGAAGATTTAAGCATCATAGTGGTTTTTCTAATGTTCAAAAGGAAAATCCATGGTGGACAAAACTCCCTCTGCAATATACCTGAATGAGTGTCATGAGGTAAAAATGTTTGCCAAAAGAAATCTGCAAAATTTTGTGCAATCTTTTATTATGATTACATATTTGTATTATAGTAGCGCCTAGAAGCCTCAGTGAGGATTGGGACTTCACTGTGCTAGGTGCTGTCCAAACACAGTCAGATATTCCCTATCCCAAGCCACTTACAATCTCAGGTCCTGAAACTGCACCAAGAGCAGTGTGAGTCAATTCCTGCACCTGCAGTGGGCTCCACCAAAGTCAAAGGCACAGCGTATGGGTGTAAGAGTTTGTCTGTGTAGTTCTCAGTGCAGGATCAGGGGGCCTAGATAGCCAAGACATACAGAGATGGGAGGAAATGGATGCAACATATATTTGGGGACAGGGGCTACTCATGGGGAAGGTACTAAGGCATGAGAGGAGCAAAAGGAGTAGGAAAGAAGGGATGGAAGTAAGAATGCAAAGGAAGTGGAGGAAAGAAGGGAAGAAGCAGGAAGAAAGGGGATAATATGGAGCAATGGGAATGAAAAGGGTGTGGTCTCAGGGGCTATATAAAAAGCGTATGGCTGCTAATTACACCTGACCTTTGCTCAGCAGTTTAAGGAGGAGCAAGGATTGAGTTTTGTAGGCTGCAATACAGCAAACTCAAAGCAGCAGCATGGAGCTGACAGCAGCAATAAGATCCACAAAGAAAGAGGGTGAACATCTGTCAGAGTTCATCTCAGTCTGATTTCACGCTCCAGCATGAGGTGGGAAGCAAAAGCTACCTCCTCATTTTCTACCCAACCAGGTCAGGATGATTCCCAGGGTACTTTCCACAGGGTAGTCATTTATTCCTTCAGCTTGTCACCCCTTGATGAACAAGGACCACAGGTAGTCAATTGTCTATTCAACAGAGCTCTAGGCCGGACTCTGACAGACTCTTAAGAAAGTGGCAAAGTCAGAGAGGTGGGGAAAAGGTATAGAAAAAAAATGTGAGAGATCTCACAGATAATGCAGCGTGGAGGCAGCCATGTAATTATAACCCTCATTTTATTTTCACATGACAGCACAAAAAAGAAAGGTGAGGAGAGGCTTTTTAATGAAACATGACATTCCCTTATTAAAGTCTGATTTAGACTTCAGCACGCTCATTGTTCTGTATACATTCCGATGCTCCCTTGCTGTGGGTAGCCAAATAGTAGATGTTCGGTAAATTAAAATAAATTTAAATGGGAATATCCTGAACAATGCGAGACTGTTTTCTGAGCAAACAGTCCCTTTGGTGTTATCAAAGATGACAGAACCACCCAGGCTGTAAATATAAGGAGGAGAGAGAGATACAGTCTCATTTATACATATAAGTTCTGTGATGCCTCTTTATTTCCTGAACAGACATATCTATTGTTGGCAAAGCATGGAAAATCACATTACCCAACTATGTGTGCAGTTGCCCTGTATGGAAGTGGCCATAATGCAGCCTCAAATGCCCGCCCTACTATATGAGCCCTCACAGGCCCAAAGACTACAGGTCCCAATATGCATTGCATTAGCTTGATCTGAGCAGCTTCTACTCACATCAAAATAGAACACTGTATTCTGCAATCTGTCGTCTTAGGTAGTCCTGCTGCGCAGTCAACAGAGTCCTTTCTGTGACTGCAAGAGCTGGGGCAAGGCTAGGGGAGACCTTCTGTGAGATGAAACAAGGCTGTGTTTGGTTACTCTGAAAGCAAAAGAGCCACAGAGACCAACAGGGTTTGTCTGGGTCCAGAACTTCAATAAAGAATGTCCTTTGTATCATCATAATTTACTCTTACCTATCATAATTATAATGGTATCTTACCTACTAGGAGGAGCACTATGGCTGAACATTTGCATTGAGTATAATGCAAATAGTTATGTAGGTGAGGCACAAACCACCAGGCTCCTTGCAAATGAGTAATGCATCCATCAGTTGGGGAGGAAATGTGGGCATTTCTCCGCCCTGTAAGCCTGACCCAGTCACATCTTGCAGTGACATGATTCCAAACTCCATTTCAGTTCAGAACTGCCTACAAGACTCTAATGTCAAAGTAAACATTAGACATTTCTGATCTGCTTTTGTCACGTGGTTATTAACAATGGCACACAGTGAGGTAAGCGAGTGTGAGGGGGTGATACCAGCAGCACGAAATGTGAAGGGACCAGGTCTTAGAGCAACAGAAACAGTCGGAGCCTAAGAATAAGCAAACTGCTTCTGAGGCATTTCTCTCTCATTCTTCTGTGAAGCCCACTTTGGTCTACAGCACACTGTGGGAGGTGGCTTTGTTGTTGCTAAGTACTATGGAAAATGCACAGGTACCATGTAATCCAATATTATATGCATTTGGGCCTGATCCAACGCCCACTGAAGTCAATGGAAAGACTGCCATTGGCTTCAAAGGGCTTTGGATCAGGTCCTCATAGACACATTCAGAAGCACAGAACCTTACAGAAGATTATAAACTAATTAACAGAAGCACTAGAGGAACACAGTTTGTAAGGCAACATTAAGCTTCCAAAATTACTTACTTCAAAATCTGCTTTTTGTTCAGATTTGCAAATCAGCTTCTGCCTAAAGAGACCCCTGAACACTCTTTAATCTTTATAATCCCTTCAAACAATCATACATTTCTAAGGGTGCTATTCTGGTCCCCCCATAGAGAGATTTTTAGGCTATCTCCTGAAACTGCAACGTAGCAAATTAACCGCTCCAAAAAGAATCTCAAAGGTCATGAGTCTTAAGTGTGGCCATTTTAAAGCATTTATTAGTCACTGGAACTGTAAAAGGCCTGGTGGCTGGGATATTTGGGAACATAACTAAAAGCCTTGTTAAAATTACTGAGTATCTCTAATTTTTAAGAGTGCATACCTGGTACTTTGTAGTTTCATCAGGCCAGAATTTTACCTAAGTTCCCCTTTGATGGTGTTTTGAAGGGGGAAGGGAATGGTGATATAAAACAATTGGTGTTCTAAAGTCTTGACATAAACAAACAAGGTTCTGCACTCTCTTTAGACAGCATACACACACACACACACCCACATCAACTCCCTTCATAGGCAGTAAGCAAGCCTATGGTTTATAATCAGGTCACCAAGAAAGCTGGCATTTGTGGGAATGGTGTAATTTTTCAGCACTGCTAGGAATGGTTGTTGGAAGGTTCCAGACCACAGCAGATCCAAATTATATTTCCTTGAGGCCTACTCAGTTTTTATTCAGTCTCTGCTCCAGAAAAACTCCCACTGAAGTCAAAGGGAGTTCTACCTGTGTAAAACCTGAATCAGCATTTCAGGATTGTGCCCAGTAAGACCTAAAAACTGATGACAGACTCTATGGAACCTATGACCTGCAATGCTCCATGGTCAAACAATGGGGATTTCATTGTCTCAGCAAACAATGGGAATCTTGCATCTACCTTTGAAATCTGAGCTCATCTATTTGGTGGTAGCATCGTAGCAGCTAATGCCTGCTTAGTTTTGGTTGGTCTCTTTCCTGTGTATTGTAAAAACTACCATCCTCATATTTTGGGGAGAAGATCAGAAGAGGAGGGACTTACATGGATATAATGTTAAAAAGGCCAAAAAGTTTTGGATTAAAATAAGTCATCTAATAGGTAGAGGCTGACTTTTATATAATTAATTGGGACCCAAGGTTCACCTCCAGCACGAGACTCACCTACATGAAATTACAGTGGTGACCTCAACTCTCAGTCTTTCTGCTGGTGAGTATGAAAAACTACTCAAAGCTGCTTGAGTGTTCAAGCTGAGGAAGAAAAGGTGATGGAGCCTGCCCCAACTGTCTTAGCTCTTTTTCTAATAGGAGCAATTAAACCTACCTACTTCCAAACACACCAATCTACAATGTCCCAACACACACCCACACCCCAACCTCCGACCTACCCCCCCCCCCCACACCAACAGTAATATGAGCACCAGGAGATAGAATAATGCATGGGAAAGGTAAATGATTGTCTGGCCTGGGCTGGAAGTGAAAGCAATTTAGCTTTCACCCTGACATAGCAGCAATGGCCTCGCCAGCACAGGAGAGGAGGAGTTGGCACAGAGCTGCCAGAAATCAACTCTGTCATAGTTCCTGGCTTGTGTGCTTTGAAGGTCTTTGTTTTCTAAAGCCAGCAGTCCTTTTAAAAGTACAGTTTTCATCAGATCTGCATAACAAGGAGTACGGTATGAGAGGCAAAAGCAAATCTGCCCAGGAATCATCTAGCGAGCTCATCAAAGCTCCTTTGCTAGCATGTGCCAGTGGCTCCCAAGCTATGAAAAACTCCATTGATCCACCTGGATTAGACCACAATGTCTCCTGTCGACTCAGAAAACAAACCCTTTTATTGCAAATGCTCAGAAAACCAGGAAAGTAAAGAATTCAATATTTTGATTCCTGGCAGCTTTTCTACAAGGGTCCTGCTAAGAAAATATTTTAATTGAGGTGTGCTGTTGTATATGTTCCCCTCCACCATCACGCACGCTGTGTGTGAAATTCACACCTGTGCAGAGTGCTGAAGTCTATACATTACACCCAAAGATTCGGATTTATAGGCTTTGTGCTTTGACCTTGGCACGGGGTGAATTAAGTCCCACTGAAGCACTAGGATTGTCTGTGTGTGCAAGAGTGCCTTATGTTGTGCGTAGGCTTCGTGCTGGTCCTCTGAACGGGGTGAATTTCACATATAGAGTATGTGACAATGGAGGTACTAATCCATTTGGATCAATGGACTATTTCCTAGCTAGGAAGCCACTGGCACATACTAGTGAAAGGAGCTTTGATTTGAATTTCACCCCCGTGAGTATCCACATATACAAATCCAACTAGTGAATGATTTGGATGTCTAAACACCAACAAGAAACCAAGACTCCTTTTCTCTTGGAGAATCTCTGTTCTTTACTAATAGTGACATCACTGCCATATGATGGAGTGGCTACACAGTTAACAAAACCCACTGCACAGTTCAGTCCACAAAGGATTTTGGCTGGGATTTTGAAAGCAGTTATGCACCCAGTAACCATTAGCTTTTCATGGGATTGGGTCCCAAGCTCCGTTAGACTCCTTTGAAACCTCCAATTATTTGATTATATTCTTGTACTGACAAGTTTCTCTGACCATAAAGATGTCTGTCCCACTAAGAAAACCTTACAAAAGAATTCTACGAGGATCTGAACCGTGGTTTCACCAAGATGTGACATATCTCCAGCAGACGCAAGTGTTACTAGAAAACATCACTGTACTGAAGTATTAAATCCCTTTTCAAGATTCAGGTTCTTTGTTTTACAGAGCAACAGAGCAGCTGCAAAGCACAGGATTACGTACTTAATAGTTAAAGAACAGATGTATTTTAGGGTCAAATTAGCTTTTAGTCACCTTTATTGATATATCAAGTACCAGAGCTGGCAGTTTATATATCTATTTATTTACTTACTTACTAACTATACACAAGGACTGGAAAATACTGTGTCCCTTTTTGTCCCCGCCCCACCACTTCTGCAAATGTTGTAACTGAAACAGCAAATACATAAACACCAGCCTTGGTTTTGTAATAATTTTAAAATATTGTTTTATATCATCGCTCTCCTCTCTATCTCTGCCAGTAAACAAAGCAGCCTCAGAGCTATCAATGCAGAATGATCAATTAGTTCACTGATTATCTGTGTGTTAAACATCAGGCTCACCATGGCTTCTTTGTTGCTGTGCTACACATAGAAAGGGAAAAAGTGAGTTACCCAGAGATCATTAAGGACTAAACTCAATAAAAAACGAGCTGCACATCTGATGGCCAAGGCAGGCTCTTTCCCTGAGCCTCCTTTGCTCATAAATTGCAGCACTTCCATGTGATTCCTCAGTTTAAACCCTCTTCTGTCCACATCTGTGGCCAGGTATTTTAGCATGTTCCAGGACTCTACCCACAACATGTTCTTCAGCACCTCACATGGCAGATGGGTTGGAAGGATGCTACAGAACTGTATGTGGGGGAGAGGGGATGCAGTGCCAACTCACCCCTATTCCCTGATAAACAGCTCTGCACTGTAGCTCCTTCCACTCCCATGGCTACACGGCGAATGCTAAGGGAGTCTTACCATTGAGTGAACTCTTTCTGGCTTGGTTAAAGAATGGATGTCAGTCAGCTGGGAAATGTTTAAATGAGCTTCTGACCCAAGATTTATTTTTTTTTTTTAAAGAAACAGACCACTGAAGGTTCAGAGCCTTCCTCACGACAGACACCATCGCTGCTTTCACTCAATCAGGTATCCCTGCTGTATGATGTAATCATAGATTACAAACAAAACAAGTTACACAATGCAGAGGCTCCTGTGGAATTAATTATATGTGTTGCTTTATCCACTGTATATCTATTTAAATTAAATTCATACTATTTTCTTTGTGCTTCATGCCCCCCAAAGACCAAATTCTATGGAGATTTAATTATGTTTTCACGTTATTTAATCCTTTTGGTGCATCTTCCTCATTCTGTTCCTGTAAGTCACACTTAACATATGTTATTAACAAAGCAAAGGCCCTAGAGCAACAACACAACACAAAGAACCTCAACAGCTATTCCATACATCCAAGAACCGAATACAAAACACTTCCAGCCCGGCAAAGCTTTCATACCACTGAAATGAAGTCATTTATTTACAAGCCACCCCACATTCTGCTGCTCATGCCTCAGATACCAGACAACTTATCAATTCAGCTACATGCTTTGTGTGTGTGCTGGACCACGCAGTGACTCGATTTCACAAGCATAAGGTTATCCACCCTTTGATTTTTATATCTATCACACTAGAAACCATCACCTCTGATCTGTAGCTGTTTCTTATTTTCTTGTTTAAAAATATACAGCACATCCAGACTGAGCTCCCATAATGCCCCCTATTTGTGACAATGTCTCTTAAATGCAGCCTGTTCTTCAGGAGGATAGCAAGTGCGGCTTGGGTGTTAATTAACAGATTGAAGAATCTGTAAAGCAAGGAGTGAGAGCCTGGAGGGACCAGAGAACTCATCAAGGCTAACACATTGACTCATTGCGTGACCTTGGCAAAGTCACTTGACCGCCTTATGGCTCTGCTAACCAAACTATGAAATAGGCTAAAAGAAGGACCTCACTGTAAAGGAAATGCTGCATCTAATTTTATTCACATGGGCTTTCCAAGGCAATTTAATCTCCTCAATACAATAGACAAAATAACACAGCTCATATGAAAAGTACCTAGACCCAATATATGGCACGGCTGTTCAGCTGTCTATCCCATCATGCAAAGGTCTTAAAATTAATGTGCTCTTCGGTTACCCCCTTTTTGGTAGCAAAACATTATATGGATAACTAGAATATACAGAGTTATACCAGTCAATATTAAACACAATAGACATGAGATTTGGAAGGGATAGAAACCCTCAAGCACTAAGGCCTACCTCTCAAACCTCTAGGTATTGTGGGTTGAAGGAAGCTTTCTCTTAACTGCCTCTTGCAGGGTGGTTTCTTAGCTGCTGTTAGAAACAGGATACTCATCTAGATGAAACATTGATCTTCTCCAATATAGCAATTCCTACGTCCGTGTATTGTTTTTCAAGTAATCCATGCTATTAATGTTAGGATCTGTTTTAAGTTTTATATAGCACACATCACTGAGATATCAAAGCACTGTAGCTAGAGGAGACTGAGTCATTTTGAAGTCTCAATATGCAGTACAAAGTGAACTTCAGAAATTGGACACTGAGGTTAAAGGGACAAGCTCTCCAGCTGCTAGCGATTTTGCAAGAATAATACTGGGTGAGATCTGGGTTGGGGCGGGGGAGAGGAATGAGAATTGTGATTCTTCAAAATGATAGTTAATTGCTAAAAATGTGACATTGCTTAAGGTGTGACTTGCTGACTTGTAAGAAAAATGTAATAAAGTGCAAAGTAGATACATCAAAAATATCAAACCTCAGCTGAATAAATCTCAGGGTGAGGCAGAGAAAGCACAGCTTATAATTTATATATATGTGGATTTCTACTCTTACCAGCATTGAGGGCTGGGGAGCATTTTGGAGGAGGGCCCCCATAAATTGGTCCTCATACAGATTGTGAACAATTTTAAAAAACCTATCAGTAATGTTTTCTTACAGGATGTCAGGATTTAAGGGTAACAATGTGTATACATAAAACATCTACAGAAATGGGAGGAAGGTTTGACAGCTGACTTTTATTTAGTAAACTGTTATCTGTCTGGCTGACTGCCTCACACTGTAGGTGCATGACATTACCCATTCCAGAGCTCTCTCATCCAGACTGTTGATCTTCAGCCATTCCAAAAGTAGCTACATTCAAAAATGTTCACTGACATCCAGATTCACTTCCTGATTTAAGGATAGCTTGTTATGCCCTTAAAGAAAATGGTGCAGCCCACAAGCAGCTTCCACTCTGCTGGGGTGAGGCAGCCGATTTAGGAGAAAGTATAATGGCGACCAATTGAAAAGAAAGAGGAGGTGGGGATTTTCCTCAATTTTCCTTTGCAGGTGAACCTTACAGATAATCACTAGCTGGGAAATTCCACCCGCCCAACTGACCCTTTTGACAGGCTGAATCAGCTCAATTTCCCCGTGGAAGGTTAAGGTTCAACCTACTCATCAGTGATCAGCAGAAATCAATACTTTCCAGTGGAAGCTGACATTCTCTACCAAAAGAGCATGATATGACAAATTGTCATCTTTGCAGCTCCTCGGTGGCCTTTGTGATTACTGTAATATAGGAACAGAGGGTACAAAGAAAAACCAGCTGCCAAAAAGAGCATTTATTAAAAAGCGGGCAGAAAGGCTGGGTCTGGGGTTGGGCCAGAGAATGACACTCATTATCCTTCCACTCCACTCCTGACAAGGAATCTGTGTGAAAGTTAACAGTCCTCGGGAAGAGACAACACAGAAAGGGATGGGCAAGGGGGAGTAATTCAGGCCCCTTGAGCGATACACACCATTGATTATTGGAAAAGCTGTTTTATATTTTAAAATACTGATTATTCTCTACTGATTTCATTCCTATTCACTGCCAAATCCTGGTTTGATTTCCTGTATTCCTAGCAGAACACCTTCATAGGCCATGGTGTTCCTTCTTCTCCATTTACCTCTCCATGGCAAAGTATACTCCTGGGAGGACAATTTGTGACAGCTACCTTAAGCTTCTCTGAAGTTAGAGTCCAGGCGATCTTCTGGAGACACAACACAGCATGGAAATATAAACACAAACATAGAAATCCACCTGGTGTAATTACTAAAAACTGATGGAACAAGAACAGCCATTTGGTTCATCAAAACTCACTGAACTTTTCTATTTAACGCTCTATTTCCCCCAAGAAGGCAGCTCATGATTTACTGAGCGACCTCAGTGCTGCTCTATCTCAGCGGTTCTCAAACTGTGGGTCAGGACTCCAAAGTGTGTTGCGACCCCCTTTGAATGGGGTTGCCAGGGCTGGCTTAGACTTGTTGGGGCCTGGGGCTGAAGCCCAAGCCCCACTACCCAAGGCCAAAGCCAAATCCAAAGCCTGACGGCTTCAGCTCTTGGCGGCAGGAATCAGATTGCAGGCCCCTTTCCTGGGGCTGAAACCCTTGAGCTTCAGCTTTGGCCATCCCCTGCCCAGAGTAGTGGGGCTCGGGCTTTGGCCCCCTCATCCAGGGCAGTGAGGCTTGGGCAGGCTCAGGCTTCGGTCCCCCCTCCTGGGGTCATGAAGTAATTTTTGTTGTCAGAAGGAGTCACAGTGCAATGAAGTTTCAGAACCCCTGTTCTACCTCAATGGCTTTGTGCAGACAGCCAACTGGATACATGTTTTACTCCGATTGTACTGTAACGGGAGTGACTTAGGTTTGCCAGTAATGGACCCCATGAGCAATGTCTTTCTACCCATTGTGTAGGTGCCCCTTTCTTTGCTGCCAATTTGTGCCATGTAACGTCTCTTTTTTTTCACCTTCCATCTTGATACTGTACTCCTTGCCAAGAGAGGAGAGTATGCACTTTCACTGGAATCAACAGCAGTATCCATACAAAACTGGAAGCCACTTAGCAGTGTGTGATTTCAGAGCAATGCAGTAGGCACAATCCTTGCTCTAGTCTCTCATTACCCTTTGGAAGCTAGTATATTACCTTCACTGTCTCTCTGAAAGAAGGAGAAAGAGTTCTGAGACAGCTCCTGAACTTTAGGCTTTGACTGTGCTGGTCTGCTACTTATGCCTGAACAACGGAGGAGAGAACAGAAAAAAAAAGATCCATAATCTCCTATCTAAATTCAATTTGCAATAACTTTCACGCACCCTCTCCTTTGTCCAATCAGAAACAGTTACTTGGCCTGCAACTGCCTCTTCATACCATATAAGAGTTTGTATTCAGCACCCTCAAGCTTTTTTTTTTCCTGGAGACTAGTCTTTCCTAATACACCACTTAAATCATTTTGTATAAGAATTGGCTTGTTGCCCTATTCTGTTCACTTCAAGCAGTTGATATCTTGTAGCAATGAGTTCCACAGTTTAATTATACATTGTGCTTAGTGTACTAAAAACAGGAGTTTTCAATATCCCACATCCAACAACTTGCAAATGGTTTTCTTCAGACACACCCCAGAGTTCTTTCCTCCTGTTCTAAAGAGACACAGGATTCCGCAGCACTTCACATGCGATGTAGTGGAAATTGGTGGAGTGGCTTATGGAGTTCTTCTCGTACATTAAGAAGACTAGTTGCAAGTGCCAAAGAAACCTAGAGACAGGAAATGGGAGCAAGTTCCTTATGTTGACAAAGAGAGTTTGGAAATCAGAATCCACTTGTTAAGAACTAAGCCTCTACACCTAGAATCTCACTGCTCCAGGCAGAGAAGTTAGCAATTTCCCAGCTTTTCATTTACTGTTTGAAAACTGATTTTTCAATAGTTCAAGCCTTTTAGTAGGCCAAGACACTGCTATTCTGAAGGCCTTTTCCAATCTGTTCTTGCTAGTTCCATTCATTTCACATTTTTAGTCTGCTGTTTTCTTTACATTTCTACATTCAATTCCATTTGCTGTGCATTGACCCAGTTACATGGTATACCTGACATCCCTTTGATTTCCTTTTGCTGTCTGCTCTGCACTTGCAGGCGAGAGCCAATCTAAGAAATCTGCAGCTGGTTTCTTTGTGTGGGTCATTTAGCCAGATTAGAAACACTGAAGGAAGCACTAACTCCTCTTCAGGCTTCAATCAATACTTCCTCCACGTTTGACACAAGGACTCTATTTTTAAGCAATCCACTGCCATGCGTTGTGCTGACTGCATGATCTCTTCAGCCCAAATAGAAGCATGGCAAGTGGGACTTACAAAGATTTCTGCAACTCCTTTATATTATGTCACTTCAAATTCCATCATTATCTTGCCTTCTATTTTGTGTCTGTGTACGCGCGTGCATTATTATGGATGTAAAGGGAAAAAGAACAAAGCTAGCAGAATGGAAAGGAAGTTTCTAACTGACCTGTAGTTTTACTGACTGCAACAACTGAACAGTTTCCAGTAAGAATATTGACGTATGCTCATTTGATGCACACTTGGTACTCAGTATTTCCATACATTTGGTAAAGTCATCCCAAAAGGAAATGTAAATAGACGTATCAATTATTTGACCCAAAATTTTCCAGTGTGGGTCCAAAAACAGCATTGCCCACCCCAAACATTTAAAAACTCTGTGTCGACCCCCTGCCCCCTCCAAAAAAATCATAAGATTGGCTGAAAAATAACAAGACTTTTGACAAGAGTAAGCGTAGTGTTCTTTTTATTGGCATTTTGTGGCTGAAGCCATTAGAGGTCATGTTTTCCTGCTTTTGTTCACCATCACGAAGGCTAGACACTTCTCATATATTTACATGACTCCAGCAGATGAGGCTTTAAGGAAAACACCAAACCTCATGAGGCTCGCAATAAAATCATGGAGTTGGTAACATTGTGTAAACTAGGCAACTAAGGGCCAAATTTTCAAAGGTATTTAAGTACTTAAAGATGCAAAGAGGTGCCCTGTAGGATTTTAAAAAGCACCCAGGTGCCTAACTGTTATGCTTTGAGGCATCCCAGAGCAGCAATCCCAGAGACCCATGCAGTCTTTCAACTATACCATTTCCTTGGGGATGGTACACACCAGATTCATAGTGTACTGTACCAATACACCTTCAAACTCTCTTGATACAAAAGGTGTCCCATTATCTGAAACAAGGCTTTCTAGTAGGCCAAACATCACAAATGAAGTAGCTAATGAGGGCCTTTGAGCGGTCTTGTGAAATTATGACTGCAAAGAGGTAATGTGAGTAATAGTCCATAACAATCAACAATGTGCACACAGTGCAATTGAGGGGCCAGTAATATCCACTGCAATTCTTTGCCAAGCCTATGACTACTGGTTTCAAAGGGACCAGAGAGCTAGTCATTCCATGCAGTGGGTGAGCTGAGCATGCTTTCATATGTTACTCAAAGTCTGAGTGCAGCCCTGGCCACCAAGCATAACTATGCAGAAATTCCTTCATCTACATAACTCCCAAATGCCTTTCCTGAGCCACATCCAGGACTTCTTGTCAGAGTGCTGAGGGAATGATCCCTTGGGCACCTCTCCATAACATATGCCAAGTAGCACATGTATTCACTGTGAGCTTGGAACCAAAGTTCTCTTAAAGACCGGGTCCATCCAACTTGCTTGTACAATATGTTATCAGTTTGCACAGTTCAGCTTCTTGATCAGACCATCAGTGGTCTGCCCTAAGTCAATGAGTTATCTTTCAGCAAAAACGCATACAGTATACTCTGCCCTTTCTGCAGACAAGGGTGCCAAGCCAGCAGAGTTACTAAAAAGAGCATCAGCAAGTAAATTACTTCTTTCTTTGCAATATATCAAATTAAAGTCATACTGCTGCGACTGAATAATCCACTGCTGCATCCTCACGCTCAGCAGGTCAATGGCCTTATGAAAGAAGCCCAGAATAGGCAAATGACCAGTTTCTAACGTAAAGTGTCTTCCCACTAAGTAGACTTTGAAGAGTGCAATAGCAAAAGCCATCACCAAGAACCCTAGATCAATTAGGGAATACTTTGCTTCCACTGGGGTGAGAGTACGGGATGCAAATATAAATGGCCATCCCTCCTGGAGTAGAACTGCATCCAGACCCTGATTGCACACATCAGTTTGAATCATTACTGGCTTCCTTGGATCTAAATAAGCACCAGATTGGATCTGACAGAGAGCTTGACACAGGGTTTCAAAAGCCTCTGCCTCTTTAGTTCAAATCAACTGTCCTTGGCCCTGGGTTAAATCCCATAGCAGCTTGGCAAGGGTACTAAAATGGGACACAACGCGGTCACCTATGTATTGAGCTAGGCCAAGGAATGAATGTAAACTGCTATGATCAGTGGTTAATGATAGAGTTGCAACAGCTTGTAGCTGTTCAAGTGACAGGTTCACACCACTGGCCAACAGAGAATCCCCTAGAAATTCTATAGCATCTTCTGCAAAACTGCACTTTGCCACAATCAACTTTATGCCAGATTTTTAGTCTAGTTAGCACCTAGTCTAGAATAGTATTATGCTCAGGAGGACTTTGGCCCGGGGAGTCCATCATAAATATTGAAGCTGTTACAACCTAAGCTGCTCTGCAGCAAGGGTAACCTAGCAGCATGGGAGAGTTACATGATCTGCACAAAGTTCCGGAAATTCTGAATGAAGTATCACCAGTCAACAGCCAAAGGATGTGCAGGCAGCTTGGGTTGCAAAACAGATGCACTCGTTGCCAAAATGTTACACTCTGATGCACCACAGAACAACAATCCCAAAACCACACACAAAAAATGAAGCAAGACACACAGGTGGGCTGTCAATCAAAACATGCACTAACCAGGAATCAGTTAGCACAGCAGCAGTCTGAACAAAACATCATAAAGTCCAAACAGCAGATATGTCGCAGCAGGCCCTATATAGCTGCACAGATCTCACGCAATGCACGTGCAGCACACGCACTTGCACAGAGGAATAGGAACTGGAACACTGAGTTCAGGGAGCAGGAACCCAACAGGAACCAAGAACAGGAAGCAGGAAGATAACACACACTCACCAGGCATCATACTAAGGCACTTGTGAAAATCCTGCTAGGCACAAAGAGAAGGTTAAGGAGAGATTTGATGACAGTCTGTAAGTACCTACACAGGAAACCCATATTGGCTAATGGGCTCGTCAGTCTAGCAAGGCATAACAAGATCCAATGGCTGGAAACTGACTTCAGGCTAGAAATAGGACACAACTTTTAACATCAACGGTTATCTAGCCATTTGAACAGTTTATCAATGGCCGTGGTGGAGTCTCCATCACTGGCCATTTCAAAGTGAACATTAAATGTTTTTCTAGGGGATATGCTCTGGTTCAAATGGATTGTTTGGGGAAGTTCTATGGCCTGTGTTACACAAAGGATCAGACTAGATCAGCGGCTCTCAACTAGGGGTATGAGAACCCCTGGGGGTACACAGAGGTCTTCCAGGGGATATATCAACTGATCTACATATTTGCCTAATTTTACAACAGGTTACATAAAAAGCACTAGGGAAGTCAGTACAAACTAAAATTTCATACAGACAGTGACCTGTTTATATCGCTCTATCTAGTATACACTGAAATGGAAGTACAATATTTATATTCCAATTGATTTATTTTCTAAATATATGGTAAAAAGGTGAAAATCAGCAATGTTTCAGTAACAGTGTGCTGTGACACTTCTGTATTTTTATGTCTGCTTTTGTAAGCAAGTCGCTTTTAAGCGAGATGAAACTTGGGGACACACAAGACAAATCAGACTCCTGAAAGGGGTGCAGTAGTCTGGAAAGGTTGAGAGTCACTTGACTGGATGATCACAATGGTCCTTTCTGGCCTTGGAATCTATAGGTATGTGTATGCTGCCTGTGGCAGCAAGGCTCTCAGTCTATGTTGAGAAACTGGGACTAGTGGGGCTCGTGCTATGGTGCTACAAATAGCTGTGTAGGTGCAGCTCGGGCTCTGAAGCTCTGGGAGCGGATGGGCTTCAGAGATCGAGCTCCAGCCCTAGCCCCAACTTCAAAGTGCTGTCTACACAGTTATTTTTACAGGCCTAGCGCGAGGTCTGCGAGTCCAAGTCTCTTGACCTAGGATGGAAGGCTCTCCCATGCAGGCAATGTAGAGATACCCTATGAATTTATTAATCTACTATCCATGGGGGAGGAGGGGAGGTTAACATCTTGGGTTTAAAAAACAGAAAACCCCTGCGTTGTATTGTGCTGCTCCCTTTAAAAGCTTTAAAAAAATATATTAAAGAAAATGTCCCCTCTAATCAGAGTTGTGGGTTAAAGGGTTGGGGGTTTTTTTTAGCTGTCTTGCCCTATTAATGGAGCCTGGGCAGCTTTCCTAAATATCTTTGTGTACAATGCCATGTCCAGTGCCTTCACCTCTTGGCATTTTAAGTTAGCATTTCTGACAGTAAACACTAATGTCAAATGAAATGCATCATGCAAATTAGCACTTAGCTTTGGGGCCAAGAAGGTCATTAGCAAATGTTTCCAAATGGTCTATGTCTATGTCAACTTCTACCTCTGTCTTCTTCGGGGACTATCCGTAATAATTGTATGGGGAGGGGATGGATCCCTTCAGGATCCAGGCATGGGAAGAATTTCCCATGTGGAAAAGAAAGTGAGTTTCTCCAGAGCATTATCCCCCCTAGTCCCTGAATCCTACAGAGGAGAAGGGTCAAGCTAGGAATGGATCCAAGAGGGAATGGTTACATTGTGTGCATTGTCGCACTGCCTGAGACCATTTGTGCCAATTCCTGTTTGTTGACAAGGAGCCAAGGCATCAGGAGGCCCTAGAGCCAGTTTGGAAGAACAGAGCACCGATGCAGGTGGTGTGTGAATTTTGGGAGACCCATATGCTTACGGGGGATGGGGGGGATCCTCTGCTTCTTTCAAGAAGGGCACCCCTCCCTGTCAGACCCCCAGCTCTTCCCTGCCAGAAGAATTCTGGAGGAAACTGAGGCTTGTTTTCCTTCCCCTGCAATCCTGCCATGGATATTCTGATGGGAAGGACTGATCTGGGCCTCTCAGTTCATCCCCTACTCTCAGGCTTCTGTATTACTACCTCACATGCATGTCAACTTTTTGCAGCTTCCCAAATATTTATTCCTAACTTATCTAGCATGAACAATAGATTACTTAAAATACTGTCCCAAAGTTTGCCCTACCACATTAAATTCTACATAATTGCTTGCATGTATTTTGGGAGGAAGAAGGAAAGAGGGGGGGAAAGAGAAGAAGCAATGATCTCATTGTTAAAAATAAATTTTAAAAAACTATCATGCCTGCAGTTATTTCATCAGCATCAATCCACCAACAAGCAAATGTAAAAGGGGATGAGGGAGAAACAAACTTGGGACAATATTTTGCGCTCATATCTGCAGTACAAATCTCTGCTGAATATTCTGCACCCTTTACTAGTGTGCAGCTCCCACTGATGGTCCTTACATCCACAAGACCTGATGCTGCAAACTTTTACTCTCATGAGTAGTCCTTACTCCCAGGATATAGCCCAGTGGGATTTATTTGCATATGAAGTACTCATGTGCATAAGGATATGTGGGACTGGGCCCAGAGGATTCTGTTACTCAAGGCAGTGAACATACTGTGGCAAAACCCTTAAGCACGTGCTCAGCCAAATGCAGGATCACATCCCTGTGCTGGAGGGATTTCGTTTTCAACTCCCAAGAAGTTATTATAAACAGGGAGTTTAAAAAAAGGGGGGTTGAAAAATACCCTGGCAGTGTCCTTTTATTGTATTCCATTGTTTTGCACAATTTAGTTCCTTTTTTGGTTTCTTCTTTTGTGACCTGGAATCTAGCTCTAACAGGGGAACCAGAATTCCAGCTTATGCTAAACTCACAAGAATTAATATTCGAACAGAATAGATACCAAACAGAAGTCCCAGTAAGACCATTGAGTAAGATTTTTTTCTTTTTTTTGGTAGCACAACATTAATCCCCATCTCCCCTTTGTAGCCTTAAATCATGTCGGCCTGTAGCCAGCTTTCCGTGTTGCAGATAGCCTGCGCAGAAGAGCAGCCACCAGATTAGATCAGACAATAAATGAGGGAAATGGTGTGGTGCATTAATATAGTAGCAAGCAAGAAGACAAATAAATGGGATTCCTCCTGGGACAAACTAATGTAGATAAAAGGTTTCTTCCTTGTGTCTGTGTTGTTTGCAGTTTGGACACATGCGGTGCTGTCTGTTGTGTAGTAAAGATTTTCTTGATGTTGTTAGTAACAAAAATACTCTTTGTCTCATAGCTGTTGACACGTCCAGCACTTCTTTCATTTCTCCCTCCCCTAGATTTGTACAGATACAGTAGGTGCTGCCTAATATGGCTCCACTCCACCGGAAGCCATCATATTTCCAAAGACAGAAACAATACAACACTCTGAGGTGAGAACAGATTGATTCCAGTTTCACTTCATACACTGAATACTTGAACTGCATGTAGCTGGTATCAGCATGAGAGCTGTTTCTGTCAAGGCTTCTCCTTTCCAGGAGCAGAGATACACACAGATTTAATTTAAGAAGCTTTGAAGACAACTCCCATTGATGTCAATGCCAGCGCTGGGGGTGGAACCAGGGTAGAGCACAGGCCATAATTGGAGCTGGATTTTGCAGCTCACAACCCGGGATTGCTGCCTCCGACTCATTTCAGGCACTGTAAAACAAGCAGGTTACACGACAACAGGAAGAGGCTGGGGAAGAAAGGCAGGAGTGACATCAGCAAGATGAAGAGGTTAGTACACAGCACAGTGGGGTAAAGAGAGTTTAGTTCAGTATTTATTATTAATTTTAATACCCAAGACCCAGCCCTGCAAGTTAGTCTTAGTGTTTGTACACTGTTTAGCACAATGAGTTCCCAATCTCAGCTCAGGACTCCGGGTACTACTGTAATACAATTAATCATTAATCATAATAGTGAGATGAGCAGAGTTAACGCAGTCTAATTCAGCACTCAGAATGGTGTGGGTGGATTCCTGCACCATCCTGAGTCCCACTAGGAATGACTTCAGTGGGAATTCATGCAGGTACAACAGTCCTCCCACCTGGATTAGATTGCCATTTCAGAGTCTTTGTTGGGGGGGGGGGAGGGTTCTTCTCTTATTTAAAATATATATGGAGATATACCTATCTCATAGAACTTGAAGGGACTCCAAAAGGTCATTGAGTCCAGCCCCCTGCCTTCACTAGCATGACCAAGTACTGATTTTGTCCCAGATCCTCAGGTGGCCCTCTCAAGGATTGAACTCACAACCGTCGGTTTAGTAGGCCAATGCTCAAATCACTGAGCTATCCCTCCCCAAAATATTCTGGATTGGTTTTCCAAACAGCAGAAGTTGACAAATTAAATACATAAATTGCATTGACTGAAATAAAACATGACTCCGGCTTTGAAGGATTATGACAATTTAAGGCAGATGGCAAGATTAGAATTAGCTATTCTTTCAACACCCAGCCAGAACAGATGAAATACCTAATGAGGCTATGTCTACATGAGCACTTTTGTCGATAAAACTTTTGTCAATCAGAGATGTGAAAAAAACATACCTCTGACTGACATAAGTTTCATCGACGAAAGTATCAGCATGGACAGCGCTATGCCAGTGGGAGATGCTCTCCTGCCGACACACCTACCATTGATCGTTGGGCGCGGTTTCATTATGGTGGCAGGAGAGCTCCCTCCCGCTGGCATAGAGCTGCTACACAGACTTTACAGCGGTGCAGCTGCAATGGTACAGCTGTGCCAGTGGAAGGTCTGTAGTGCAGACACAGCCTGAGGGGGTCATACTGCAACGCACATGTGAATTCCCTTTGCTCCTCCGGAAAACCCAGAAATGCTAAGTCACCCATGTCACTGCACATTTCATTGCTGGAAACATAACGAGTGACAACTGTCAAGGTAAATCAGTAATGCTGCATACACGCACGCTGACAGTAGAAAGGGAATGGCAAAAGAGCCAGTATAGCTGACATTCCTAACTCCTAACAACCTGATGCCTTTAAAAGGAGCATCTTCAAACTCTTTCCACTCCAAGGTTGTTGTTTGGGAGGAATAAAGCACAGAGGCAATAACTCCCACTGAAACAATTGCCTGTTTCCCGCTGTAGATGGGGAAGATATTAAATTAATTAAAAATTGTTACAAGGGCAGCATTCACGAAGCCTCTCATTGTGCTATTAGGAATAACACACTTACCTGGCTGGCTCTCTTGTCAGGGCACTTATTTGCAAGTTACTCTATGTTAACTCATGCAATGCCAAGACATTAGAGCAAAGGAATGGTAACTCAGGTTGTTCTTAACTGTCCAAAGCTGTATGCAGGAAGAAAAAAGTATAGAAAGAATGTGTCAGCAGGTATAAAAATAGATCTTGATGCATGATCTGTCTTTGGGGGGGGGAAATTAATTGGCTGCTATTGGACCCTACAGCATTTTCATTTTTCTAAATAATTACAGTATATTCTTTATAGCATAGGTGGATATGTTTATGGAAGTGTTTCTAGGCATTCATTCAGTGCCTCATTCAGATTTAATGCACAAAACAAATGGGATGTAAAGTATTAATTGTGTGTAGATAGCTGTGTTTGTTTTTGTTCTGCTTGTGACAGGCAGAATTTCAAAACTAAATCTGCACTGGGGAAAGTGTTGCTCCAGAAAGATAAATCACACACTGGGCTTCTGTGGCAATGCCAAGAATTTGGGCAGCTGAAATGGATTTGCAAGGTGTATGCTAAAAATGTAGATTAAAACGGAAAGGTACTCCCCACAAAACTGTCCATTTAAATTAGAATCTTCAGACCTTGAGCTCCAAGGCAGCTAAAACAAGTTGGCATGAAAGTAGATTATTCACTAAGTGCCGCAGCTACCAACCTGCCAGAGACTGTGTGGTACTGCTGCTTTTAAACCCCTGGAAGGAAAGATCAAAGACTGCATCAATAGAGCAAGAAATTGAATGGAAGGGTAAATAACTTTTGCTGTGCAAATAAGATTTTCCAGAACTTAATTTCATAATTCATCCTTTTTGACATGAGTGCACTAGAGTCAGAAAAAGTGTGAGAAAAGCAGGTCACCTGAATCAATGACAGACTCGTGAGAACCATTTAGAGAACTTGGCTGATCACTTCAGAGCATGGTCGCACCCTAATGTACACAAATATTCACGTTTGTTGACACTATATTTCAGTGTTTCAGTTTTCAAAGGTGCTGATCACTTGCGGGTTTGTTTAATTTCACCTGAAACAGAGAGCGCTCAGCACCTCTGAAAACTGGGCTCTACACTCATGAATTGGCATTTGAAAAATGAGTATTGCTGTTTAGTAAGGCGGAGTGACCTCCCTCCAAACTGGATAGTGAGGGACCACACCCCTCCCCCTAGTGAGTGGAACCAAATCACCCTGGCCCCTCACGGGAAATACTGGGGTGGGACAGAAAGTGTAAGAGGGGAAAGCCTGGGCACTCAGTTGGTGCTGGACCACCGGAGGGAGCAGACGCATCTTCCCAGGAACTGCAACCACTGCAGGACTCCAGACCAACAGCCGAGCCAACCAGTGCCCCACAGAGCGAAGAGACAGAGGATGCCAAGGAGTGGCTGAAGCAGCTGTTGCCTGTGAGGCAGCAAGACAGAGTCCCCTCTCAAGGGAACACAAACCAAGTGGGGTAGAAAGTAGCCCAGGGAAATCAGACTTCAGTTCAGTTGTGCTGCCAGGAACCAAGGCAGAGAGATTTCCCCAGTGACCCGTGGCAGGACCACCCGCCACTGCTAGGGTCCTGGGCTGAAACCTGGTGGAGTAGGGTGGACCCGGGTCCCTCTACCCTTCTGCTGTCAATCCCACCCCTGGGATAGTGGCCTACTCACCTTAGACCAGAAGGCCTTGCTATAGACCAGGGGTCAGAAACCTTTCAGCAGTGGTGTGCCGAGTCTTCGTTTATTCACTCCAATTTAAGGTTTGCCGTGCCAGTAATACATTTTAATGTTTTTAGAAGGTCTCTTTCTAGAAGTCTATAATATATAACTAAACTATTGTTGTGTGTAAAGTAAATAAGGTTTATAAAATGTTTAAGAAGCTTCATTTAAAATTAAATTAAAATGCAGAACCCCCCAGACTGGTGGAAAGGACCCGGACAGTGTGAGTGCCACTGAAAATTAGCTCGCGTGCCACCTTCGGCACCTGTGCCATAGGTTGCCTACCCCTGCTATAGACTGTTATATCATTGCCTGCCCTAGCTAGGAGGCTTGGGCTAAAGATAGCTCATTGTCCTGGAGACTCAGGGTCAACATTACTTATTCCTCTGGCCCCCTGGGGTCAGAGCCCAGACTGTTAACTGTTGTTTGCCCTGCCAGGAGGCTGTGAGCCACTGACTGCTGCTCACTCAGCCCCAACCAACGGGGCATGAGTCCCATGATCCATCCTGGACAACCCTATGAGCTGGCAGTACGTGATGGGCTGGGGGAGGAATTGTTAGATTTCAGCTTTATTTTTGAGGTAGGGAGCTCTAGGCATTAATACGAAACTCTCTGAACCACCTGACCATGATTCTAACCACTATCAAATGCCAACAGGGCTACTTCTCCATGAAGAAGTGACTCAGCGTAGAGGGTCTGGCCTAGGGAGGTTAACCATCCTTCCAAGGAAATCATGATTCCTCATTCCTATCAAGCTATTCCCTCATCCCCTTCCTCCTGCCTTACACACAAGCAGCATCTTCTTCCGCAGCTTGGGGATGCTCTTAGAAGAAAAACTTAAAAGAAAATTTAGAGTCCAAGGCTGTCCGGCAGCCCATCTCCTAGCAGAGGGATCCCCACTCTGAGCAAAGGGGGCTCTGCTGCCTCTGTGACACCATCACTCCCTTCAGTCCCAGCACACTTTCTCTATGAAGTCTGTGGTCTGTGCTGGAGGAGGAAGCAGAGTCTGGACACCCCTGGCAGACTGGGAGCTATGTTGTCCCTCCTGTCGCCTCACAGGCCATTCCTCCTGCCCCAGTGAGCCTTCTCTGCATTGCCCAGGTTCTGTGCTGAGGGCTGGGGACAGAGACTTGCAAGGTGTGAGATCCACATCATCCAAAGCATACTCCAGCAGATATCACCCCAGAATACAGCCAGGGTACTAGGGTTGCCACAACCAAGGGAGGGAGTCCCTGATAGGGCTGTTCCAATGGAACCAAAATACAGGAAGCTGGGTGAAATCACTGGAGGCCAGAGCATGGATGGTCCTGGCTTCATGCAGATCCCTTTGGTTTGTGGGTGGGATTCACATACTCTCCGATGGTGAGGCCTGTCCCCATGATGGGGTAAGAGGGGAAGAACTTCACAAGGGAACGTCTACAGACCTTTCCTGCTGACTTTAAAACTGGGGATGGGGTGAGGGGAGGCTTTCACTGGGAAGTGCGAGTGCTCAGCATCTTTCGGGATCAGTCCATTAGTTTGTGAACACTTTGGGCCCAATTCTCCATTGCCTCTCACTCTGTGCAGTCATTTACTCCTGGGCACAGTGAGTGCCAAGTGGAAAGGGCAGTGGAAGGATGTAAACTGCCAACAAGTCAGGCTGTAAATAACTATCCAAGGCCCAACAAGGTGGGGAATCTAGCCACTTGTCTGCTTTCACATCTATAATGTGCCAAATATAATTATGGTGCTATAAAAAATAGACAAGAATAATAAAAACAGCCAAAATCTCTTGAAACTGGACCATGAAATCCAGAACATTCTCAGCTCCTGCTGGCCCAAAGAGCCTCTCCTAGAGGTCTCTGAACCTAGGTGTCCTGCCTGGTGTGCTATTAGCCAAGCCAGCAGGAATTAAGTTAGACCTGGAAAATTACTGTTTTCTGACTGTTTACCACTGAACCACTGAGAGAGTTACCAGGAGAGATCTGTTAACCAAAGAGCTAAATCTGTTTACACAGCATCTCTCCAAAAGCATATTCCAGCTGGCGGAAGACATGTAGCTAAGAGGACCCAGCCTGACTTTAAAACAGGAAATTACTATATTTGCTAGAAAACTGAAACACCTTCCTAGAAGGAACACGACAGTGACTTACTTCATATAGGAATTTTTTTGGCCTTCTGCCCACTGTGGTTCATAGCAGTGCAAAAAATGAAAAAAAAAGAAAAAAAGAAATAAACGGCAGCCAGCCCTCCCAAGTCAGGACACCATTTACTTCTTTAGCTTCCCAGAAGTACAAGAGACAAGGATCAGGGAAAACCATCGGCCCAACATACCTGCTGTGTTTTTAGCTTGTTTTAGAACCCTTATTTTTAAAAGGATACTACAGTAAAGCTTCAAAACAGTATATTACTGCAATGGTTAGATATTACTGTAATATAACAGGGTGGTTTTTAATTTTACAATGATTTTTCCTGTTTTCCTACCATACTTCTCAATTCTTTTCCTAAGGGAAAAACATCTGTTATCCCTTGTGTAACTGTAATGGGTAGCATGAATGGATCCGGACCCCTGCCATGTGCATTGTGTTTAATCAAGTTAACTAGGGTCCGGAAACAGGTCTCTTGTCAGCCCACTTTGGTGTGTAACACTTTTATTACGTCTTGACCTTACACATATTCTTTTAGTACCTTATTTCTGTTAGCCTTACAATATTTACAATGTGTCTCCTGAATCTGAACCCCCTTAAACAGTGTGACAAGAGTGTCTCTATGAAAAACAATCTGGTACCACTATGGACCAAATGCTGTTCTCAGTTACCTTTGTGTAAAGCCAGAATAAGTCATCAATGAGCAGAATGTGGTCCACAGTCTGCAAGTTTGGTTACAGCTCTCTGCTTAAAGGAAAGCCAGCCTTCTGTCACTGGCTGGCACTACTATAATGAATCTTGGTCTGCAGTAACTCTAACCAGGTTGAGGCCCCAATCCTGCAAACGCTTACACACATGCTTAACTTTGCATGTGTAAGTAGTTCCACTGAAGTCAGTTCTTGTATAATGTTAAATACATGCGAGATCAGGGTATAATACATCAGCACAGAAAAGAAAACGCTTGTACTTCTCTGAAGCATATGCTCACAAACACATTTAAATGAGTGGAGCAGACTCTGAATACCAACTAGTTCAGTCCTCACTTCTATACTTGGTTATATGCCTGTGGATGAAAGCTTTGAACTCCGAGTGAGCATTTGGGGCCAGGTATACAATGTTAATTTACAAACAACATTGCAATCAAAAGGCATGACACCCCTCATCCTGTTCTGCTGCGAGCAGAAATTATGTGATTAAAAACTGCCTTAGTACAGCTTCTTTTTCATGAGGTAATCTTTGCCTGTAAATATTCAGCTCACAGAATGAGGAATCAATTTTCGCAGTGATGACAAACTAAAGCACAAAATAGGGCATTTATGTGCAGGGCCGACTCTAGCCATTTCGCCGCCCCAAGCACGGCGGCATGCCACGGGGGATGCTCTGCTGCTCGCTGGTCCCACGGCTCCGGTGGACCTCCCTCAGGCGTGCCTGCGGATGCTCCACCGGAGCCACGGGACAGGCGGACCCTCCACAGGGACGCCTACGGGAGGTCCACCGGAGCCACCTGCTGCCCTCCCAGCAACCGGCAGAGTGCCCCCCGCGGCGTGCCGCCCCAAGCACGCGCTTGGCGCACTGGGGCCTGGAGCCAGCCCTGTTTATATGCGGTCTGCCTTTGGGTAGTTTGAAGATGCACAAATTAGCTCTGACTCTCTCTAACTTTACACATTTCCCTTCAAATGTTTCCACTGTTTCGAGTATCCTGTGATGCACCTGGAGTTTGATCTCTCTATGGGTGAGTAATTATTTAACTTAGTCCGTCAGTATAGAAAAATGGACATTTTTAAAAGCAACGTGTTCTTCAGTTACAGTATGCCTGGGAGAAGGATTGGTTTCATTTTATTATGTGCTTTAGGGCCAAATTACACCACTTTTATTCACTCTGAGAAACACCTTACTCTGCAGATAGCTCTGAAGAAATCAAATTAATGCACTTTGTCTTCTCTGTGGCTCAATTTAAAAACATTGCAGAAGCTGGATTCTCTTTTGTGTCACATGGAGTTGTTTCTTCAAGTGGGCATGTTCTTCAAATTGTATGAGCTCATTTTGCAAAGACCAGTATAAGCTATAGCAGAGTTCAAGGCAAGAGATGTTCTCTTAACCATTGCTTTGTTTTGTTTTGTGGAGTTCAAATAAGACATATGCTCTTAGCAGTTACTAAGCTTTGCATGGATTTTCAGTGTGTGGAAAGAATCTCTGAAAATATATACTGGCAGCATCATGACTGAGTTTCAGTGTTTGTCAGTGTTTGTTTGGCTAGATAGAGAGACATTTAGAAAGGACTTATTCTTTATTTTATTGTGATTTGATTGTTGTTTCTCCTTCCTCAGCTACCAAATGGCACAGATGTAAGATGATTGTTTTACGTAGCTTGGGGAAAAAATAATGCTTTGTTTTCAAGCAACAATTCTGTACAGTGTGCCTCTAGGGTTCTTCCTGCTCATTCTTGTTAAGCATGATAAATTTTTTACCTGTTACTTGGGTTCACTCTCAGAGCTGCAGCACATTTCAAGCTGTTCACTTTGAATGAAAAGCTTCTCAAAACAGATAACTCAATTTAGTCCTACTTGTGACATTAAGATAGGAATTCCTCAAGGGGCACTAGTTCTTATCAGATACATTATGTGCTTTGCAGGCTAAGTAGGTAATTAAGTAGAGTTCCATGTACACATTATAAACGTGTTCCCTGCTGGATAGGACCTTCCATTGGCACATCAAATAAAGCTTTTATATGGTAGCTAAATTGAGCCCTGTTCACTTGCAGAATATCACATCTCTCACAAGAGCATATAATAATTAATGATATTCCCTTTTCTCATAAATACAGAACATTACTACATTATAGGAGGTGAGTATTAGTCCAGTACTTATCTTCGGGTATAATGAGTTCTCTATGATACAGTGATTATTTTTTTCACGCAAAATGACTACACTAGGAAAGTGTCACTGAATGTGTAGTAGAGTCTACCAACATGACGCTGTTATTATTTGTGTTGCATTAGTGCCCTAGGGACCCAAATCATGAATCAAAGCCCCATTGTGCAATGTGCTATATAAACACATGGCATGTATTATATGCAGATATATTCCACAAATATTTAAGGAGAGAAGAGATGGTCACCCATTCCACTGCCTCTTGGCTGCCGACCCTTCTTTTTCACCCAAGCATACCCCATAAAGTGAAAGTCTGTACTTGCAATAAATTCTTCAGTACTGCTAGATCCTTGCACTATGAATAGCTGTACTATTCTAGATTACTATAACCATCTGGGAGAAGAAACTTCTCCTGCTATCTGATCTGAACCTGTCTTCCCCTTAACTTCAAGTTAGTACCACACTTTCTGCTCCTTTTCCTGAAGCTGGACTAAGTCTTTGCATAGGTCCTAGTTTGAATCCTTCAGGCACTCCCATACTGTGATTAGCTTCCACTTTTATTCCAAATGAATTCTATTGAATAGAATAGATTTATATCCTCTCTGCAGAATTAGATAGGATGGTTCAAAACATCTACAGAAAGGACCTCACTTTCTATTAAATTCTACAGATATTAGAGCAGGGATCAGCAACCTTTGGCACGCAACCTGTCAGGGAGATCTGCTGGCGGACTGGGACAGTTTGTTTATCTGGAGCATCCGCGGGCACGGAGCCCTACAGCTCTCACTGGTTGCGGTTCACTGTTCCAGGCCAATGGGAGCTGCAGGGAGTGGCAGCCAGCATGTCCCTCAGCCTACGACACTTTCCACAGCCCTCATTGGCCTGGAACGGCAAACTGTGCCCTGTGGGAGCTAAGATCGGCCTAACCTGCGGAAGCTGCAGATAAACAAACCATCCTGTCCTGCCAGCGGATTTCCCTGATGGGCCGTGTGTCAAAAGTTGCCGATCCCTGTTTTAGAGTAATGTCTATAGAACCCTATTATATTGCTGTGGAATACGGTTGGGTTCATCTCTATGAAATTCTATAAGACTTCCAGGAAGAGGCACAGGAAAATTCTACGTGGAAGCCAGCTGAATTTTGTTTAACTGAACCCTGTCCTGAGCTTGTGTGGTAAGTATTTAAATTGGCAGCTAGGGCCAAGATTCTTGTTTGCTCTTGTACTATATAATTTGCATTTGCTTGGCCTTGTGACAGCTCAGGCTCAAATCGAAGGGAATTTGTCACACACAGACAGGAAGATATCTGCAGTGGATAAGAACAGCTCTCAGCGGAAGGCATCTCATGGTAATGGGATACACAGAACAGGTTACATGGATAACCAAGAAGTGGGAGATGCCTATGAAAAGTAATGAAGGGCTGGACTGAATTAAAAGCAACACATGGAAAATGAAACTACTAGTGATGGTCAGATGTGTCAATAGAGCTATGCTAGTTTACACCAGCTGAAGATTTGGCCCATAAATTTTGTGCTAGGGGTAGGAGCCTGAAATGTTCTTGTCTCAAAAAATTCCACAGAGTAAAGGTTTTGTTTCCTTTCCTTTTCCTCCCTATAATTATGTTATGATTTTATTCTCAAGATATTACTATGTAGCATTTCATTATTAAATCAGATCTTAAGGCTAAAACATATGTCTCCCAATAGTATCCTGAAAAACTTCTCTGCTGAGAAAGTTAAACCACATGCACTCTTGCTTCTACATAGGTATGATGGGGCGTACAAACCCCACACTAGCGAACAAAAGGTTAAGGAGCAGCCCTGGATCCAGGCAACCCTGCCCAGCCACATCTGCAAAGCCTGCACAAGCTGGAGGCCAGGCTGAAATTGGGAAACAGAGCAGCTCAGAAGGGGACAGGCTGCGGAAAGGAGCAGACCTCTGCTCTCTGGAAGCGCTGCTGAGGACTCTTGGGGCCTGAGACCTGGGAAAACAGACCTGACAGGACATACAAAGGAAAGAATGATGACTGATTGGGAAGATCAGAAACTTTATTTGCGATTCTGTAATTTACTCCATAGGGAAAAGGGAAATCTGGGTGGGAAGTGGTTTGGGGGGCAGCTGCATAGCACCCCAAGGTGCAGAACAAAGTTCCCCAGAATTGATCCCAGGATCAGAGCCTGGTGGGCCCAGGATCAGAGCCTGGTGGGCTCGGGATCCCTACCCACACACAGAAGATGGGACATGAACAGAAGCCTTCACCTCGGTAGAGTCCTGTGGAAGACCTGGACTGTTCAAGGGCCCAGATCCCAAAGTCGCTGTACTAAGGTGAAAGCCGTGATGCCCTGGGGGAGCTGAAGGACAGGACGATAGCTGAAAAGGGGCAACAACCTGCTGCCCTTCTGCCTGACCACTAGGTGGCACTGATAATGAGTTTTCCCCTTCTAGAGAGGGAATTTCCCAGTAGGACGAGTATACAGTCTCTCTACATTACAATGGGAGGGGACGGATGTTTCATAAAACAAGTTTGTTAAAAAGCATTCTCAGAAAAATAAATTCTCAAACCTCTTGTTGGTGTGTAAGATGTTGTCTATAATGTGTTTACACTGCAAAAAACAACTACAATAAATGTTAAACAAAAAGCAAAGAAAGTTTTTTTTAAACTTACTGTGACAGGGTAGATGGCCCTTTAAGGGCAGTAGTGCCTACTGGTCAGTCCTCATCACCTGACAAGGCTTCCCTCTCACCCAGCTGGCAAGGCATGAGCTGGGAGAGGGGCCAGCATAAATGCTGCCTCCTGCTTCATAGCAGGGCAAATTCCTGCAGACACGAAAAGGAGTAAGGAGGCTCCTGCAGGGCCCTGAGTTAGCAGGGAGCAGAGATCAGCAGAAGTCTATGAAACTGTCTAAGCCCATGGACTAAGTGGGGCCAGCTCAGGGAGATAAAATGCCACCCAGCTCCAGGAGAAGAGCTGATGCTCCAGCCATGAGGAGAGACTTAAAGACCCTGAGGGTACTAGGAACAGAGCTTAGAGGGCAGGTGTCAGAGAAACTCTGACAGCCAGAAATACCTTTTGTTTATTTGGGACTTCTTGTTATGGCCATTTTGTATGGAGTTTTGTAATAAACAAGCCCTAAGAAGGATATTATTGAAACAAATTTCAAGAGTGCCTGATAAGGAATTATTGGCTTTGTGAGGAGGGAAACTGAGGCAGGGAGCACTTACAACACTATACTTACTCAACAGAGGGTGCTATGGGGCAGGCATGCCCTATGACACCTACCAGTCTGGCCTTTGCAAGGATATCATTAATTAATGTTTATATTAGAGCTGTGTCTATCCAAGATCAGTGCCCCACTGTGTTAGGCACTGTACAAACATACAATGAAAATATGGTCCCTGCCCCAAAGACCTCACACACTAAGTAAGGCCAGCGACTCATCATTGCTAACCACCTCCAACAGCAAAGAGTGTGGAGTTGGAGAGGTGTTTGAAAAAGGAGTCACCAAATGAAATGAAATAGGCAGCAGGTTTAAAACACATAAAAAGAAGTATTCCTTCACACAACGCACAGTCAACCTGTGGAACTCTTTGCCAGAGGATGTTTTGAAGGCCAAGACTATAACAGGGTTCAAAAAAGAACTAGATTAGTTCATGGAGGATAGTTCCATCAATGGCTATTAGCCAGGATGGGCAGGGATGGTGTCCCTAGCCTGTTTGCCAGAAGCTGGGAATGATTGACAGAAGATGGATCACTTGATGATTACCTGTTCTGTTCATTCCCTCTGGGGCACCTGGCATTGGCCACTGTTGGAAGACAGGATGCTGGGCTAGATGGACCTTTGGTCTCACCCAGTATGGCCATTCCTCGGTTCTCATGTCTTCACTAAGCTTTTTAGGATCTCATCAGATGCCTTCATTGTGTATCCAAAACTGCCATTTAATTCAGTGAGCATGTGGAAGGGACACCATAAAGCACCTTTAATAGTTAAAAGGATTCATCTTTGGCGATGGAGATTAGCAGTTCTTCCATCCATTAAAAAGCAGTGGCATCCAATGCTGAAACTTGCTTTTAATGGACATCCTGGATGCTCAAAACTCAAAAGAGGCATTCGGCACTTCGCAGGAATATTTCATGTGCATTTTTAAAACACAGCCAGTTGAGGTACCCAAACATGGCAAAAAGGTTTTAAGAGTAAAAATGATTCCTTGCAAAGCCCGGAGAAGAAAAGGCTAGTCCTTGGTTATCGATTTGCTTGACCACAGAACCATGGAAACGTAGGGGACCAGCTCTGACATCCAACCGAGAATGATACCATTGAAGTTTATACCCTAAGACGAAAGCTGGGGAGATCACTCACCCATTGCCATTGCCTCACCCCTTGTGTAGTTATTTGCATCTGTGCCAATTGGGTGTACAGTGCTACCACTGGGATTTAGGAGCACTCTCTATCCCGCTTGCACCGGTATAAATGACTAAGCAAGGCAGTGGGGAATCAGGCTCATTTTCTCCCCAGTTCACAAAGATCTGTGGAAGACACTGCGAAGAGTAAGATAGTTAAAAGTCTGATTAAATTTACCACCACTACAAACTTTTCTATTAAAAGGTTACCTTTAATGAAATGCTCCAGCCTGCAGACTTTTGCTTCCTAGCCATTACATTCTTTTTCTAATAAACTTTTACAAGATGCACCATTATATGAAACTTGCAGGCTTGGCTCCTGGAGATGGTGATTGAGGAGAGAAGGGGGAAAAAATCAAGTTTTCTGCCTTCTTGCATATTGAAAAATGTTTTTTGGTTAAAAAAATATGTCTGAATAGAGGTATTTGGAATGTGGAAGTTTCAAGGTCAGAACGGAGTGAGAGAGGGCCAGGAGCCATGAATTCCTGAATTCTGATCCTAGCTCCATTCCTGACTTTCTGTGTGGCCTTTTACAAACCACTGACGGCTAAAGAACCACAGGTCCCCTTGGCTCGAACAGGGGAGATGCGTGCTTACCCTCACCTCTGAAAACTAGGGCCTGTTTCTCTAAAATGAAAACTAGGCCCTGAGCCTTCCAGAGGTGTCCTGGTGATTATCTAATTAATGTTTAAGTGCTTGGAAAATGTGAACTGCTACATATTAGGGTAAAATGGCTGTGTGCAGCTTCAAGGTATCACATGGGGGTTATAATTCTTCAGAAATGAATATTACTATGCCAAATGGACAGAACACAGTCCAAGAGGGAACTAGTGAGATAAACAAATGAGAATCAGTATTCTGATTAGTTCTATGGACTAATGAGCAATTTGGCCTCTATTCTATTCCCTTTCACATGTTTTTGGCAATCCATTTTCTTCTGGATGCTTTAAAGAACATAGTATAGTTGCACGTCCAAAAAGATCAAATAAGGTTTTTTAAGACCTCTAAGCATTGCAGCCATTTAACATGCACTCTGTCAAAAACGGGTGAAATGAGAATGCTGTTCCTATAGAAGAGTCAAAGCAGCAAAGAATCCTGTGGCACCTTATAGACTTATTATGTTAGTCTATAAGGTGCCACAGGATTCTTTGCTGCTTTTACAGATCCAGACTAACACGGCTACCCCTCTGATATAGAAAAGTCATGGCACTTAGAGCAGTTGTTTGCAGTGAAGGAGAATTTATGTCCTGTTTGCTTCTTCCTGTACCCTTGGAACACCAACAATCAGCTTTAGTATGGCTAGGGAGTATATATCAGCTAATGCTGCATTTCACAGCCTGATATAAACACAGAGAATGATGGCCGCTACTTACTATGTATGATTCCGAGCTAGCTGGGAACTGAACTGCGTGTATACTCTTAACATTATAAATCCCTTGACCTGTACACATGAGAAAGTGGAGCAGAGCCACCGTATCTCCTGAAATATCTTGGGGAGGAGGTCAGGGGAAGAGGGAAGAGAGGTTTCATTAAAATGGAGAACAGGCTCATTTCTTTCCTGCTTTTACTGCCTCCATCCTTACCAAAGCCTCTTTGAAAAGCAAGGCCCTGCTCCCTCTGAAGTAGAGCCATCAGGATTCTCACTGTACTCTTCTCTCTGTTCACACAGCATTGTATTATCCAATTGCTCCACTGGAGATTTCCACACATAGAGTGAAGTTATGGCTCCAATGAAGTCAATGGGAAAAATCCAGCTGACTTCAGTAGGGCAGGATTTTACCAAGAGTTCTTATGAGGGAAGTTGGGACCGTGTTGATTCTATTATGGGAATTATAGGTTAAAACTTTCAAACTTTGTTGTCTAAAGTTAGACCCTGAATACAAGATACCTGATCTTTAGCAATCCTGAGCATCCTCAACTGTACAGGGCTTTGGAAAAAAGTCAGGCCATTATTACTTAGTTATCTAAATAAGAGCACTGAATGATGCTTTCTAGAGAATGAATGCAGTAGGTGGCTGTTTGAGTTCCTGTGGAACTGGTGATTATAACGCTGCTGAGATTTTATTTAATTGTACTGATTGTATAATTAATTTTGTCCCAGCACTTCCAGGCCTGTACAGATGTATTTATTACTTTAAATCTAAACAAATACATATGGGTTCAGGCACTGAGGTTTGACTATTTTGGCCCCTGTGCATGACTAGGAGGATTGATTATGATTATTTTTATTGTGGGTGCACCAAGGCCCCAACAGTGATGATAGGCAGACAGATTCCTGTGACACAGCAGCTCATGATTTTTACTTTGGTATCATTTTCCATCAGTGTGAGAATCCAGTGTCCTCTGTCTGAGAGGCTGGCTTTGTGATACAGTTAATTCCTCTAGCGTTCTGACACTTTATTTTATTTCTGGAAGTGTTTAGTCCAAAGGTCAAAAGGCCTCCTCAGCTTACTAAAGTGATGATACATTTTATTTAATTACGTTTAAATGGGTGAGAGACCCCTCTTATCAACTCATACAAATACAAACCGTAAAAAGAAAACACAATACATAGGCCAGTCCCTGAGAGTGAATGCAAACAAGGACTGTCCCCAACCAGCTCCCTCAGAAAAAGCCTTGGTAAGCAGATAGGCATGCCCTGCAAGTCAACAAACTCAGGCTCTGACAGATCAAGTGTATAGGGGTGGATACCAGAGGCAAGGGTGTTGTTTATTTCATATACAAGACACAAAACGTATACCAGAAAACAAACACATCTCCCTGGGTGAGAGCACCCAGTGGGCCTGCTTCTGTAACAGCCAAACTGAAGTGCCAGCTCTGTCTCCCAGCAGTCACTGAAAGGTGCAGAACAACTGCCTTTGGATGTATGTGTAGAGCAGGGGTCGGGAACTTCTGGCAAGCAGCTCGCTAGGGCTGGGCCAGTTTCTTTATCTGCTGCGTCGGCAGGTTTGGCGAACTGCGGCTCCCACTGGCCACAGTTTGCTGTCCTAGACCAATGGGGGTGGCGGAAAGCGGCACGGGCTGATGGCTGTGCTGGCTGCGGCTTCCTGCCACCCCCATTGGCTTGGGACGGCGAACTGCAGCCAGTGGGAGCCGCAATCCGCCAAACCTGCTGAAGCAGCAGATAAACAAACTGGCCCAGCCCCTGGCGAGCCGCGTGCCAGAAGTTGCCGACCCCTGATGTAGAGGTTCCATTAAAGTTAATCCGATTGTTGCTATTGCCAATCAGAGCTCCTGGTATGTTGCAGATGCTAAGCTGTCAGTGACTCTGTTCAATATGTAGAAAGAAGAAAACTCAGCTCTTCCTTTAATGTGGTAGAGGAATCTAGGCCCTAGGATGCTGCAGTATTCCATGGACCCTAGTTATAACATACATATCCATGACAGCTTGTCCTGCACATTTCATCATCCATATTTAATCCGGGCATCAATTTTGTCTTGATATTTGCTGTTCTATGAAATGTCATAACTATTTATAATGTACACATATTATAATAAAAGTTAATGTAATGCAAATTGTTACTCAAATTGTCAAATAAAGGACACGCCACATAGCTAAAATACACAATCTTTTGGAGCCTTCTCATTGTAAATTCATGGGTGATGGAACATTACCTTTAGCAAATCTCTCACAACAAAATGCTGGAGATCAAATGTCCCATAATGAAGTATACAATATAAAATGCTGTGCTTCCTGTAATGACAGTTTAATATCCTTCAGTCATTTTAATAGCAGTAACATAATACTATATTCACAATGTCTGGCAAAATTTTCAAAAATTCTTCTGCTTCAAAGGGGAGTTACTATGAATTTGGAGCCAGTACTCTGAATGACACTGAGCAAAAGAGAGCGTGAGAGATGGATGCATCTGTTTTAAACCTGCATGGGGGAGACGGGGGGGGGCAAAGAGGGAGCAGTTTCTAGGCCCTGGTCTACACTGGGGGGGGAGGATCAATCTAAGTTACGCAACTTCAGCTTCGTGAATAATGTAGCTGAAGTTGACATACTTAGACTGACTTACTGTGGTGTCTTCATGCAGTGAGTCAACTGCTGCCGCTCCCCCGTCAACTCTGCCTGCGCCTCTCGCGGTGGTGGAGTACAGGAGTCGACGGGAGAGCACTCAGAAGTCAATTTATCATGTCTAGTCTAGACGCGATAAATCAACCCCCCCAGATCGATCGCTGCCCAGCGGGTAGTGTAGACATACCCTTAAATTGAATAAAGTTTGCAAAAGTTTGTTTGGGTGTTTGCCTCTGCCAGGGAAGAAGACTATTGTGTTTGCACACCTTTGTTTTAATATGGTTTGCATTTCTCACTCTTGGTAGATCCAGACTTTTGTTGTGATTGGGGGTTGAGCCATGAGTTTAGGGATCAAGGAATGTATTTGTTGGTTGAAAGTTGACTGGCTGCTCTTACTGCTGAGTTTATTGGTGCCCGAAGCAAATGAGTGAATGGGAGGAACAGAAAATTGCATTAATCCACTCTTTGCTGAGTTTGTGAAAAGAGGCGAACATAGTTCCTGTAGGCTCTCAGACAGCATGGTGATGAGCACGGGAAAAGAATCCTTAATACACCTCTACCTTGATATAATGCTGTCCTCAGGAGCCAAAAAATCTTACCGCGTAATAGGTGAAACCACGTTAAATCGAACTTGCTTTGATTCACTGGAGTGCGCAGCACCCACTCCCCCCCCCGAGCACTGCTTTCCGCATTATATCTGAATTTGTGTTATATTGGGTCGCATTATATCGGGGTAGAGGTGTATTAAATACTAACATTTTCAGTGAAAGAGGTCAGCCTAGAATTCACGTCTTTTCAGTCCAGTGTACCTTACTCTTCACTACAGGATATTTAGTGGGGAATGTTCCCTCAGAAGTACAGTGATCTATTACCACTACACTGCAAGCATTCCATGTCATAGTGTCCAAAACAACGGCTAGTGTGTGTGTGTGTGTGTGTGTTAGTTAAACAGGAATTTACCTGCAATCTTAACTATCAAACAAGTAGCAGCTGCTCCATAACCTGTCCATGGCCTGCTCCTGCAATCCTTATGGACTCAAAAAACATCAAACACATATGTATACAGTTATTTTTAAACTCCCTAATCCTCCCTTCCTTCCATGCTCTGTCTTCTTTTGCTTTCTCCCTGTCCCAGAAACACTTGTCCAAAAAGCATGAGATCATAAAAACTACAAGCAACTGACTTAAATGACAATCAACATACTCTATGAAGAGAGAATACAAAACTTAGACACAACCTCTTTAATCAGCTGCAAAAGCCAAGAAATATTGTTTAAAAAGTGAAATTATATTTATAAAATGAGAATTAGTTTTATGAACAAAATATATGGAATTTTAAAGTTAAAAAAAAAACCAAAACCACTTGTCTCTGGCAATGTCCACAATGCGTTAGGCATTTGCAGACAGAAATGAAGGCATAGTAGTCAGTACAGTGGGAAGGACACATTATATAAAAAGGTGATTCACGTATGGGCTAAGAATCATGTTGATTAATGCGAAAGCAAATCCACAAGCCACTGCAAAGGCATCAAGGAAAACAAAATAACCAAAACAAAGAAAGCTAACTATAGGTAGAGCCTCTCTAATCTAGCAGGCTGCAGGCTCATACCTCTGTGCACCTTGTAATTATATGATTTACTGGGTAGTTTCTTCTTGTTTAAGTTGAAAGAAAGAGATAAAGTAGGTCATTGAAACTCCACAGCCACCTCACACTTAGGCCTGGTCTACACTACGCATTTAAATCGATTTAAAGAGCGTTATATCGATTTAACGCTGTACCCGTCCACACTACAACGCACTTTATATCGATATAAAGGGCTCTTTAAATCGATTTCTGTACTCCACCCCGACGAGAGGAGTAGCGCTAAATTCGATATTAACAATTCGGAGTACGGTTAGGTGTGGCGGAATCAACGTTATTGCCTCGGGCGGTATCCACAGTGCACCACTGACCGCTTGGACAGCAACTGAACTCGGATGCAGCGGCAGGTAAATAGGAAAACCCCGCGAACTTTTGAATACTTCTGCTGCCAGCGTGGCGTCTGATCAGCACGGGTGGCGATGCAGTCTCAAATCAAAAGAGCTCCAGCATCAATGGACCATACGGGAGATACTAGACACTGATCGCTGTAGGAGACAAATCTGTTGTATCAGAGCTCGTTCAGAACCGAAATGCCAAAGCGTTTGAAAAAAACACTCAGGATACACAGCGCTGCGTGACAGGCGTTACGGGACCCAGAGACTCAAATGGCGCTCATGGAGAGAGAAGGGACTGAGGACTCCAGCTATCCCACAGTCCCGCATCTGAAAAGTTGCTTCTGCTGAGTCCAATGTCTGTAGGTAACACACGTGTCTGGGTGTTCAGGCAGCTCAGTTGCTTCTCCCCCTCCACACATGAGAAAGGAAAGAAATCATCCTTCACTACTTCATGCACCGCTATGTGTCTGAATGCTGCGTAGAACGCGATGCTACAGCAACTGAAGAGCATTATCCGCTCCTCTCTCCTCTCCCCTCCCGTGGTAGACGGTGCGTAGGACTGCCCACGTCATCCTCGAGAACCCCATGCCTGATATGCTCAATATCTGAGGAATGATCCTGGTTACTCCAGTAGATAGGACAGAACGGCTAATAAGCATCTTCATACAGAACTGGGGGTTTCAGCTCCCTCCTTCCTTGTAAAGAAAGATTCTGTACTGCCTGGCTGTCATAGCCCGGAGGCTGCTCCCCTCATTTTATTCTCAAAACGTCTCTGTTTCTTATCCTGCATCTTTATAACTTCATGAGACAATGCGGGGCAACTGCCACGGTAGCCCAGGAAGGGTTGGGGAGGAGGGAAGCAACGGGTGCGGTTATTGCAGGGGCACCCCGTGAATACTGACACGGAGCGCTGTGCTCTCTATCATGGTTCTCTAATACACTTGCTCTACTCTAAGCAGGACGGACTCTATTTTTAGAAACCATAAGGAGGATTGACTCAGTCCAAGGAGTCAATCCCAATTTTGCTTTCAATTTTCAGCAGGGGCATCATGATACCAGCGGGACAGTAGAGAGGAAAGATAACCGTCATCTGATGCCAGTTACTCCGGCAGTGACGGTACAGGAACGCCGGTAACGTCTCTGCTATCATTGCAAAAGCAGTGAATGCTACTGTGTAGCAGGCTGGAGTATCGCCTCTCTGTCCGCAGCATTCCAGTACACACGGTGCGGAAAAAAAAAAGCTGAACGGGCTCATGTTGCCGTGCTTGGGTCTCTAGGGCAATCCAGGGGAAAACGGCGCAAAAGGATTGTCAGTGATGTTTTCTGGGGAGGAATGACTGATGACATTTATCCAGAACCCCCTCCGACAATTAAGATTCATCCCTGATTCCAGGGGGGGACTGCGAGAACTATGGGATAGCTCGGCAAGTGCTACCCACGACGCAACGCTTCAGAAATCGACGTTAGATCGGAGCATGACGCACAACGCCGAATTACTGTGCCTAGTGTGGCCGCATGAAATCGAATTTATAATATCAGTTTTATAAAACCGATTTTAGCTAATTCGATATTATCCCGTAGTGTAGACGTGGCCTTAGTGTATCAGACATTCATGCAGAGGAGTTCAGTGAGAGGAAGTGGAGGTTGTTTATGTCATTACTGATTGAATCTGCTACTGGGATCACATTTAAAATAGGAAGTGTATTTAAAATGGAGTTAACTCAACCAAAACAATTATCAAATCCCTGGAGAATATGGACACAGAAAAACAGTGGCAAGCTTCCAGCATGCAATTGCAGGCGTTCAAAATAATCCTCTGGAAATAAACTGCTGCAAAGCAGCAGAAAGTACATACAAGCAGGAGAGCACTCAGGGCTCAGCCCTGCAGTTCTTGAAGACTGATTTTCTATGAGAGTTAGAAATACATATTTTCAGAGTTGGGCTTTAAGATGTGCATCCTGTGATGTGTATTCCAGTTACTCAACAAATGAGGCCAAGAGATAGATATTGTCCATACAAGATAATGCTAAACAATTTCAGAATTTGGAAAAGACTGATGTATCAAGTATCAGAGGGGTAACCGTGTTAGTCTGGATCTGTAAAAGCAGGGTATTCACCCACGAAAGCTCATGCTCCAAAACTTCTGTTAGTCTATAAGGTGCCACAGGACTCTTTGCTGCTTTTACTGATGTATCAGCTGTTCTTGAATCAGATTCTGCAGTGCAAACCAGTTGCATTATTTCACACCACCACCATAAGACAGCCCAATTGGGGAGGGAGTGTCGCCCAATCAAAAAGAGGACCTTCCATACTGTAGAGCCGGCTTTAGGGCTCTTCCAATTACCCTCTTCCTGCTGCCAGCATTGTGGGGGAAGACTGTGTTACTGGAATGTTCCCATGCTACGGTGATCTTCAGCTCTGGTTTTAATCCCATGTGGTCATTTGCATCTGTTATAATTTAGAGCAAACTCTGGATGCTCAAACACACATCAGGGGAGTTCAAAGGTGCATTTCTAGACCTCTTTTGCACACACACCCCATCTGTATTCTCTGCATATCAGATGCACTCTGTAATCTGGCCCATTGTTCTGATTACTCTCATTTCAGAAACAGTCAGTCCCAAAAAAGATTGATCATTTGTCCTAAAGATAACAGCCAATGAGGTGAATACAAATACATCTATGCACAATAGATAGCCTCTGTCCCATACACCAGCCTTCAGTATGAGAAGTCACATAGCTAACTATCTTCCATCTCAAACTGAAGTTGGATTATACAATGAGCCAGATGATTGAATGAACATTTATGGATATACTTGCTAAAATATGGTAAATCAAATCATGATACCCCATGGCATAAACTGATCACAAAGGTATCTCACCTTCCTATGTCATCAAAGGCAGCAAAACTGTTTAGTGCATTATAGTACTGGGTGAGGAGCGGGTTCTATTTCCTCTGAAGAATCAGATATCAGTTACTGCCAAAGGCAGGATACTGGAACTGATGCAACAATAGCGTGATCTGGTATGGCAAACCCTACACCTTTTATATTGTCTCAGGCTATACTAACCAGCTAGCTTGCTTCACACAAGAACTACAAATGTGACTTTTTTCTTCCTTACTTTATGAATCAGGTGATTAGATAGACAGAGGCCTTTGGACATTGTAAATATAATGAAATAAGTACAAGGTAACAGAAGTCTTTGAATATAAAACAAAGACAAACCTATGCTTCAATGAGGGTTCCCATGAACCCTGCTCTCTTGGGATTCAGGTATTAGGCAGGTATGCACTCACACACACATTCAGTGGTTCAATCTAGCAGTAAACAGTGAACTGGGGTGCAAATCTCACTTCATCCACAGAAAACACTGAATGCAGCAGAACTAGCATGGCCCTCCTTATAGGAGAGGGAATAGGTTATGGGGAGCCAACATACACGCTGGACAGACTTGAGGATGGTTGGGATTGGTGGATCAACCAGTCAAACTCTCAATGGAGTCAAAGGCAAAGCAGCTAAAGAGCAGTTTCTCTTATTGGTTAGCACAGGGATCAGCAACCTTTGGTACGCAGCCCATCAGAAAAGGAACTGGTAGGCCAGGACAGTTTGTTTACCTGCAGCATCTGCAGGTTCGGCTGATCGCAGTTCACCATTCCAGGCCAATGGGGCTGTGGGAAGCGGCGGCCAGCACATCCCTCGGCCCATGCCACCTCCCGCAGTCCCCAATGGCCTGGAATGGCAAACCGCAGCCAGTGGGAGCTGCGATCAGCCGAACTTGAGGATGCTGCAAATAAACAAATCACCCTGGGCCACCACCGGATCTCCCTGACAGGCCGCATGCCAAAGGTTGCCAATCCCTGGGTGAGCAGCTAATAAATAATAATAATAATGTAATATTGTAATGCTCAGGGATAAACCAAGATCAGGGCCCCCTGGTGCTAGGTGTTGTGCAAACACAGAATAGAAGATAATCCCTGCCACAAAGATGTTACAGTGAAAATAGACAAGACAGACACCGGATAGGGCGGAAGGATATAAAACACAAGCAGAGTGAACAATGGATGAAGACATTTTTTTGCCTCCCTGACTTCAAGGCCTCTTCCACATACCCCTGGCCTTAGTGTGGGGATTTGCCCCACCACAGATTTTTTTTTCTCTTCTCAAGCTTCTCAAGAAAATTAAACTGACAACTATTATCAGCTCAGTGAATGAACTTTTCCTTTCCACGTTTAAAAAAATGGCATGTGCTTACTACAATGCAAGTTTCTAGAATAATTCTGCATGTAGCTTGTGAAATGACTTTACTTTCATTAAACAAGACAAATTATCCAAAGCCTCAGGAAAAATTAATTTTGCGAGGATGTGGAAGGCTGCAGTGTAATTAGTAGGGTACAATATATGCTTAACAGATACCTCCTGCCTGGGGCAGGAAATGACCCAGCTATTATCTTGTCTGTGATTCAAAAGTAATTGTACACATCACACACACACCAAACACCTAGTGATATAGATTTTATTATTAAACAATTCTCATTTGAAAACTGCAAGGGTCTGAGAACCCAGTATGAACTTATGAGAGTAGTATGAATTCATTAATTGCAAAGAACACACACACACAACACTCTATTTGAGGAGTGGGGCTATGACAGTAATTGCTGAATTGAATATTTCTAAAAAGCCCCTTTGTTCTTCTTGGCATCAAAGTGTATTGTTGAACTGTGCTGTACTGTCAGCAATATGAATATTAGGAGTGAAGATCCATGCTTGTAGGAGATCAAAAGCAGTGATGAAGGATTCTGTAATTATTAATAATTGCTTCCCAAGTGACCATTTTCCACAAAGATTTCTTATAACGAAGTGTTCACTAAAGACTACTGGCTGAACTGGATATTTTCACAGTGGGAACATGAATTCATAGAAGACTGTTCACACAGTGTTACCATAGCTGGAAAATACCATTAATAAAAAGATGCTGGCTATATAAAATCTGGGTATTGTTATTATCATTATTTACAAGTTTTAATGTAGTGTGTAATATTAATTGTTCTCTTTAAAATAGCTTAATTCCCAGGATAGAGAGTTGGCTAAACTAGTTTCAAGTACAGTAATGTTTGTCTTGGTTTCTCTAACACTGTCACCAATTTCTTTACCCAAGTAAAATACAAGGATCACGTGGCCACGGGCTAACTTGGTTAGAAGAAAAGGGAGGTGGCAATAAACCTTGTAACTGACAATGTAATCTCTAGGCCTAACTTTCCACTGATTTATACTGGTGAACATTGAGAATGGCTCCAGTGAAGTCAATGGAGCTACAACAGTGTAAAACCAGTGAGAGCAGAATCAGAACCTACTTACATTTATGTGCACCTATTTTATAAACAATTAATGGCCGATGTATATCTCACTTCAATGTTAAAGTCATTGTTAAGTTTGACCCAGAGATTTCCCTGGAAACTGCAGGACAGAATTTAGCCCAATAGACAAAATAAAAACCATGACACCACAGTCTCATAGAAATCAATCTCTTTAGGGTAGAAACATTCTCTTAGCTGTCTGTAAAGTGCCTGTTAGGATGCTATGCAAATTAATAAATAGCCAAGTAGTAATAAGAATAATGCTTTCATAGAAAGCCAGCACTTGTGGATTGATCCTGCTCTAATGAACCCAGTGGGAGTTTTGCCGTAGTCTTCAATGGGAGCTGGTTCAAGCCCACAGTCCGTTTTATACTATGCTTCCATGTAATTTTCTTTAAACATACGGTTCTAGCTTTTATTTTAAAATACAAAAATAACCAGTTATGCAGTTTTCATACATTTTAAAAAGTACAATAACTACATTATATCCCTTTAATCTGTCCTGTTTGGTTGTTTTTTTTTAAGTAGAATGTTTACTATACTAAAGTATGTCAGTGCAGTGGTGATGCTTACTAACTAAGGGCTGGTCTGCACTACAAAGTTAGGTCAGCTTAACTACCTAGCTCAAGGCTAGGAAAAAATTCACTCCCTATGCAGCGTAATTAAGCTGACCAAAGCCCCGATGTAGACACTGCTAGGTCGATGGAAGAATTCTTCCACCAACCTAACTAGCGCCTCTCGGAGACTGTTGTAAATGGAAGACCCCCTTCCATTGCTGTAGTAAGTGTCTACACAACAGCACTAAAGCAGCGCAGTTCCAGAACGGCAGCTGTGCAGCTCTAGCATTGCTAGTGTAGATATATCCTAAGAACCACTATCCCTTTATATTAAATCCAGGTATCCTCCACAATACACCCACCTGTATTATACCAAATGGCTAAATTCCCTTGGATTTCTCTTTCCTTCATGGTTCTTTCTCTCATCCTGCCCACAAGAAACACTGACAGCACAGAATATATCCATTCCAGGATAAATATTAATTGATCAAATGGTGGTAGCATGAGTTATGCTAAGAGATACACAAGGTTATAATTGGAGACTTCACACAGGAGGCCCAGTAGCTTCATTTCACTCAACAGGATTGCTGTTTGTCACCTCCCAAAATAAGCCCAATTTTCCTCTCCCTTTCATCATTTCAGATCAGGAATGATGCCACTGAAATCAGATCAGTTTCCTGCTGCACATAAGAATGGCCACACTGGGTCAGGCCAAAGGTCCATCTAGCCCAGTATCCTGTCTTCTGACAGAGCCAATGCCAGGTGCCTCAGAGGGAATGAACAGAGCAGGGAACCATCGAGTGATCCATCCCTATTGCCATAAGATGGTATACATGAGAAGAGTCAGCCAGTGTTTCCAGGCCATATCATGAGGTAACTGAGAAAACAAATCATGTCATCACTTTATTTATGTTTCATCTAATTATGTATGGCATGGCCTGCCTTTAGCACCCATCCTCGGTGAATGTCTGTATGTTATACTTTCCAGTTCTAGTGTATCCATGTTTCAATATGGATTTTGATATCTGGTCAACATACCATAACTTGCTGTGTCCCATAATTCCCAGTTGCTTTTTGTTGTTTGGGTTTTTATTTCTTGTTTTTTGTTATTTTTTTGGCGGGGGGGTGCGCAAGAGGAATGGAATCTCAAATCCAATAGGAGAAAAGTACTGAGCAAAATTCAATAGGATGAGATATTGGATGAAGACACAGGGGTCTACTCTCCTTTTAGACCCATGGGAGATTTACATTTGCGGTTCCCATTAATAGCAGCTATGCATTTAATTTATCCCATGTTCTGAAAGAAAAATAAACTTCCGAGGGGAGAGAATATTAAAGGGGAAAATATTTTATGCACAAAGCTTGTGGCTGCCAGTTTGTAATGATGCAGTAGGCATAATAGTAAAAATAATGAAAGAAACCTACTTGTTTGATTAAGGGGGTTTTCAGTATGATCCAGGGAAAGAAACCATCTATTGAACAATTAAATCTCCCTTCAGGAGTAGATGACAAGAACATCTACTCAAAATTAGAGGTAAAGAAAAACCTGAATTAATACTTGGAATAAAATCAAAAGAGGGAGTGAAAACACATTAAGAATGTTTTCAGCTATGAAAGCAGCAACCACTCATATGAGGAAAAGGATGAGGAAACTCAAGCAGACCCTGACACTTGAAAAATATAGTTAAACATGCTGCCATTTGAAACTGGGGACAAAAGGCACGTAGGCATTGCCATCCTTCAAAAAAAGAGAGCAAACACATTCAAAAGTGACTGAATAAATTAGGTTTATGGGTTGATAAGGGACTCAGACCATTCAATAAATGTGTTTATGTATTGAAATTGGGGACCAGAAAAAATCATAGAGGCTAAAGCTTACAAAACAGCATTGAAGGGGTACTCTCAAGTGTAGAACTGTGGTGATTTTTAATAATCTGCTGGCTCAGAAAAACAGAAAAAGACAGGCAGAGTACAGGGATGGCCTTATATGGTGCAGATGGGCATACATCATATATGATGCCATACAATCTGTTGTTCCCAGAAGAGGAGGTATACAACCTTCTGTTTCCAGAGGAGGGTGTCAATCACAGAGGCATTTTTTGTTCATCAGGCATTTTAAAATCTATGTGTGTGTGTTTTAAACTATATATCACGTGATCACTAACACAGCAGGTGCAGTTGTGTGTCATTTTGTATTGTATTTCCACCTTGGGAGATCATGGATAAAACAGTGCAATTACTAAGTAGTTATGGGTGAGTGTTAAAGTGCTGCGAAGGATTAGGAACGGATTAAGAAACAGAAAACACAACAAAAGGATCCAAAAATAGGCAAAGAAAATTGCACAACAGCACTGAAAAAACATGGCACTCAGATACTACAGTTCTGTCTCTGATTTAAAAGAAAAACTAGTGCTAAACAATACCAATAAATCACATGTTAAATGGACTGAAAACTGGCTAACTGACAAAGTAGTTGTCAATGGTAAATCATCATTCAATGTGTGTGTCTAGTGGGTTTACGCAGAAATCGGACTAGGTCCAAAGCTATTCAGTGTTTTCATCAATGATCTGGAAGTTAAATATAAAGTCAATGCTGCACAAACACTGGCAGAGTGGTAAATAATAATGAGGGTGGGGCAGTCACGTAGACCAATCTGGATTGCTTGGTAGCCTGGGCCCATTCACACAAAATGTGTCTTAGTGCAGCCACATGCAAAGTTATACATCTAGCAACAAAGGATGCAGGCCAGTCCTACAGCATCCTGGAAAGCAGTGACTCTGCAAAGGATGTAGGGGTCACAGCGGACAAACAATTTAACATGAGCTCCCACTGCGATGCTGTGGCAAAAAAGGCTAATATGATCCATGGATATAGAAACAGGGGAGTAGTGAGTAGAGTAGGGAGATGACCTTCCATACATGACCTTGGTGAAACAGATACTAGAATACTGGGTAAAGTTCTTGTGTCCACATTTTAAAAACGATGTTGAAAATTGGAGAGAATGTAGAGAAGAGCTACAAAAATGATTCAAGGGCTGGAGAAAATGCCTTACAGTGAGAGATTTAAGGAGCTCATTCTGTTTAGCTTATCAAAAAAATTAAGAGGTGACTTGACTACAGTGTATAAGCACCTTCATGGGGAGAAGGAACTAAATGGCTCCTTAATCCAGTGAAGAAAGATATGACGAAAACCAGCGGCTGAAAGCTGCAGCCAGACAAACTGAAATTGAAAATAAGGCACAATTATTATTTTTTTAAAAGCTAGGGGGATTCACCATTGGAACAAACTACCAAGGGAAGTGGTGGAATCTCCATTTTTTGATGTCTTCAGAACAAAACTAGGCTGAATTCCGAGGTAACTGGGTGAAATTGAAGGGCCTGTAATCAGGCTCGACCCTGCACTCACGGGGCGGCAGGAAGTGGAGTGACCTGGCCCCAGCCCACTCCGCTCTGCTCCTCTAGCTCCCAGCCTTGGAGCTTGGGGGGCAGGGAAGAACTCGGTTCTCATTCCACCCGGTGAGTGCAGGGTACCCGACCCCTGCTTCAGTCCTCAGGGGAAGGGGTGCAGTGGGGGCAGGAAGAGGCAGGGGCTTTGAGGAAGGGGTGGAGTGGGGGCAGGGTTGGGGCGGAGCAGGGGTGGGGGCTATGGGGAAGAGGCAGAGCAGGGGCTGGTGTCATATGCAGCTGCATACGACACGTATGGGTAAGGACAGCTCTGCCTGTGATATACAGGAGGTCAGACTAGATGATCTAATGGTCCCTTCTGGCCTTAAACTACACGAATCAATGAATGATGATGGTCAGAGATGGGTTGCCAACTCTCCAGGATTGTCCTGGAGTCTCCATGAATTAAAGGTTAATCTTTAATTAAAGATTATGTCATGATGAAATCTCCAGGAATACATCCAGCCAACACTGGCAACTCTAGGTCAAAGGCATAGAATCATTTCCACATGGCACTCAGATATTATGGTGATGATCATCAGCACTAAACCTTTAGACAGACAGAAACAAAATATTTGAACTTTTTAGGTCATGGAAAAAAGGAATAAGGAAATCATGTGTTACCTTCTCTCAGGAGAGATGTAATTTAATTTAGTAGTGGGGCCTCAAAACTGACAAAGGGAAGTATTTTTTTTAACCCAACACAATGTTAATTTGTGGAACTCACTGACACAAGAGGTCATTCAGGCCATGAACTTAATACTATTCAAAAAACAGGATTTGACATGTATATAGATAATAAGAATGTCAATGGTTACAGTAGACAGGATAAAAATGTATAAGGGGTATATATGCTTCAGACAACCAGTAACTAATGGGGAATGAGGAAAAAACTTCCTCTAAGGGCATAATTGTTCTATATGGAGTGTTTTACATCTTCTTCTGAAGCACTAGTCAGGACTACTCTTAGTAGCAGGATCCCAGGGTAAAGAGACCACTGGTCAGAGCCAGTATGGCAATGCCTATGCTCCTATACAAACGGCTCCTCAATACCACAGCACAACATAAAATGCTACTAAAGAAGATGTCCCATGTCTTGTAAGCTTGGGTCATATCCTCAGTCTACCTTAAGTACTTACTTAGCTGACTCCTCTATCACCATAGTATGTGAGCACCTCACAATCATTAATATAGTTATTGATGGTACTAGTATCCCCATTTTACTGATGGGATCTGACTTGATCAAGGGTAAATAGGAAGTCTCTAATAGACCAGGAAACTGAACTCTGGTCCTTCAAATTGTTGGCTAGTACCTTTAATGACTGTGCCATTCTGCCTCTGAACAGGGGCAAACCAGCGTATCTCCATCGAAGTCAGTGGAGCTACACCATTTTAGCTGAGGCTCTGGCCCATGACAGAAAACTATTTTATACAAAGAGGTCATAAATCAATAGTAGTTATTCTGGCACAAAATGATGCAATAGGAAGACCACATTTAAAGTACTGTTAAATTTCAGTTCCACAGGAAACATATTACTGAGTTGAAAGTCTTCAGCTGAGGGCAAGCAAAATGCGTCCAGGGTTGTTGTTGGTTTTTTTGAGGGGGGCGGGCGGGGCGGGGGAAAGAGATGTAAATTATGGTGAAAAGACTGTTCAGATGCTGCCTCTATAAATAACAGCTCATTAAATTCTCACTTTGCTAATCCACACACATTTTTTAAAAAATCACACCCAAAACCCTAGTGGCTTCATTCCACTTCTTGGCACAGATGTAATTAGTTTAGGAGTAAAGTGTCATTTCTAGGACTTCATTACTTTTAGAAAACCTGTGACGGACGGTATGTTTATTGACAGATGTTATCATAAATAATTAAAACTCAACTACGCTTATCCAAGTACATTAACAGAGTACATTTGGTGATGAGCTAGACTTGATCCTTTTTATTTTTTCATATTTAGGGGTGAAATGCACCCTATGCAGTGGGCCAGCATGAAGTCAATGCACCAGCTGAAACAGAGACTTAAGTGGTGCACAGGCTCTGTGCTGGATCTCTGCATACGGGTGCTTTTCACCCTTAACTGGTAAACTTGGATGATTAACGAAGTCTCCCATGTCATCAGTGTGAATTAGGGATTTTGCACTGAGTCTATCTCCTCTAAATTCAGGAAACAAGGAGGAGTCCAATTGAAGATACAGGTGTCACAATTCAGGGCAACTGCATCTGTATTCCTCCTCCATGGTCCATCAGGGCACCCAGTCTAGGCCCCCAGCTCCTTCGCCATCACCTCTCTTGGGCAAAGACCTAGGCTCCTCTCCCATCTGACCTGGATTTTTCCAGTTCGTTTCTTACATTATGTTATTCCCAGCAAGTCAGACTGCCTAACCAGGTCGACATCTGCACTTGGCTTACTCTTTGAAGGCTATGAACAAAGCAATGGCCTCCTGTTATAAATTACCACAAAGCTCTTTCTAAGCAAGCACATTTATTCTTAAGGTGAAACCATTAGAAAGAAAACATTACACACAAGAGAAGAACTTATATGCTTGCTACAAGCCTTTGAGAGGTCACCCAACAGTCTTATGTGGCTTCAGTAGGCCAAACTTCTTCCAGTGCTTCCCAGGAAGGATTCAGGTCACCCTAAGAAAGAAGATCTTCTGTCTGATGGATCAGAAAGCAATTTGAACTCAGACTATTTAGCTAAAAGTCCTTTCTTTGTCTGTTGGTCTCTGAAGCATTCCGTTTGAACCAGCCTCTCCAGATGGTGGTATCTCTGTGGATGTGTTACAGACTGAGTGAATTTTCCTAATCACGCCACACACACTTTTTAGGTCCTGGTGACCTTCACTCATGGAATTTCATACAATCCCTGGCCCACAATCATATGTAAACATAATATAGTAAGATCTCCAAAAAATATTGCAAGAAATTTCCATGTTTGTCATAAAAGTATCCTATGTAAACCAATTAATAATTCAGGACCTGAAGCTGAGTAAGTGTGCAGCCTACAGTATATAGTCTAGTTATTCATACAGATTATCTTTATATACAGATTATCCGAAGAGTGAAACACAGCTGTGTCTGTTACAGCTGTCCCCCTGCTAGCATTCCTTTTTCCCTTCTCCTTTCTGTTTGTCCTGTGTGGCCGCCCCTCCGGCCATTGTGCTAACTAAAGTCACAGCCCTATTCATAGGGATGGCTTGTACAGACTAACTGGAGCCACTGCCCTGCCTAGGGAGGGGACTTCTTGCTTCTTCGTTTGGCTCCTTTGTTCAGAGCCGGGCTCGGTGTGGGGGGCGCTGCCCAGAAATGCAAGACCTGAAGTGGCCAACTAATTAAGCATATGAGTCATACCTGTGGCTCAGAACATGCCCAGGCATGCCTATGCTTACCTGCAGCTTTCCCCTGTTTCTTCCTCCTTGTATCCCCGGGAGCCATCAATATGTGAACTGCTAAGTATCCTTTAAAACGGACATATCTTCTGATCAGACCTCGAGAGCTCCTTGCTTTGAACCAATGATTGATCACGTAGGGGTCTTGGCGGGCCCTCTCCGCCGCTCTCTTTTGTTTGAGGCGTCCCAGTTTAAACTACCCCTCTAGAACACGATTGTGCCTGGAGTCTCTCGATTTGAAAGCGAATCGAGTAATACCTTCTCCATCCTCGAATGTACTGCTGTTCCTGTCTCTGTGTTTGCGCTGTCTGGGGCCTTAGGTCAGAGCTCTCTCTATAGCAGGCTCCCCTGTCTAGTGCTGCTTGTTCCCAGGAAAAGCCAAGCTAACTCCTTGGTCCTGTATCTATAATCTGTTCTTGCCTCCGCAGCGCTTATGCTAAAATAAGACTGTGTGCTGCTAGCTGTGCCTCCTGGCTGTATCCTGGGCTGCCAGCTGCCGGCTCCACTGCTGCACCACCCTAGTTTAACCCGCCCCTCGGGGCGTCCTGGCACCACCACCTCTGCCCTCTGGAACTGCTCCCTCCCGATCAAAGACATCGCATAGTGTTAAGGATGCACCATCTTAGATCAGGTCTCTAGTCTAGATAAGTTCTGTATTTCATTTGCCTAGCTGTGGTAAGTTAGGTTTAGCGATTCTTGTATATGTGCTCTGTAGTTAGGTAAAATATTCGTATGGGCATTAGTGTTCGTTACTGCATTGGTGTCTTGGTTAGTTCGATCTAGATAATTTGCTGTTTCTGTATAAGGTGGTGGTTAAGTCTGGTGTGCGCTGCCCGTACCCTAGCCCTGCCTCGAGCATTGCCCGTGCCTCCCCCGGCTCCCAGTTCATCGTTGCAGTCTCTCTGCCTGTTTACACTTGAGCTGTCTGCTTCTGTGTCTCCTTGAGTTAATCTCCTTGGTCTCTGCATCACGTTGCTCTTTCCCATCCCCAACCCATCTTCTTACCCCGCCTTTTCTCTCTTCTTTTTAATCCATTTAACATGGTTCACCCGCTCCTACTGCTGCCACACTCTGTCTACTGCAGTACTAGCCCATAAAAACGCCCATTTTGGTTACCCCTTTTTTCTCTCTACACACCTCACATTTTACCATATCTACACACTGTGACACGATTCTCACCTAGGTTGTTGGTTATTTAACACATTTTGCCCATAACTGTTAGTTGGTTATATGCTGCTGTGACACACCCTTTACATAGAAATTGTTAGCTACCTGTTACATTTATACTTCAGTGTCAATTGGTTACTAACTGTATTGTACCCCACTATTAAACCCCCCTAGACTATTTACTAAAAGAACCCTCCCCAATTGTCTACCTTAACAAACCCCATACCCCTCACTATTGAATTTTCCCTGTTTTTGCATTTTCTTAATAAAGTTTATTTTGCACCCCACTAGTGCAGTAGTTGTCCCCCAAGATCCCCTACCTGCTGGCAGAGTCAAGCTGGATACTCCATCATTGTCACTGAAACACTGAGACTCTTCAACATTGGGAAGACAAAAATTTTACCATTAAAAATTTACCCTAGGGAACAAACTCAGTGCATCAAAGCATAACTTATGATGGAGGATTATGCAGGGATGTCATTGAAATCAATGCCACTGCTCCTTATCATCCCTGAAAACATCAGCAGTACTTGAGGGTGCTGGAAAAATGTATATAGTGGGGGTGCTGAGAGCCATTGAACCAAACTGTAAACCCTGGATATGGTGGAAACCTCTTCAAGCCAGGGGGTGCAGCAGCACTCCCAGCACTCCTAGTTCCAGCACCTATGTTGCCCACAGTCAGAATGCAAGGTGGTGCATAATAGGAGATGGAAAAGCCAGGTGCTGTTGTTTCAATCACTGTGTCATGAGATGCAACCATATTTATAAAACAAAGGCTACATGTGCAACCAAAAAGAGTAGAGACTTAATTAATTTTTAAACAAAGGGTCAAATTTCAGAGATATCTTAGGAAGGAAAGTAATTTTAATTGGTTTCAGAGTTATTCCCCCCAGTATGTGAATTTTCATTATCCTTGCCAGTAAGGGCACCATGTTCTTAAAAAGAAAATGGATATCTGAAAAGTTTAGTTTCCAAAAAACTGGGGGGAGGAGAGGAGGAAATCAGTGTATTTTCAATCTGGCTGCTAACGAATTTGGCTATGAATATAATGTCCTGTTAGTCTGGATGTACTAATAAGAAGGTGAATTAAGATGTGATACTTACCATGTCTAATAAGCAGGAATGCATTTGCAAATGTCTCTGTTCTGACTTTGATCATTTAAAAAAGAAGTCACCCGTACATTACAAAATGCTACTGTCTACCACAATGACATTTGTACACACACACACACACACACACACACACACACACACACACGTGTGCGAGAGTGTGGAGTTCTCGTTCTACATCCATCACAAATTTGAGATAACAAGGCAGGGCTAAAATAGTGCAAACTGAACTCCAGCTATAATTTTGCTGTGGTTTTGACATTTATGTACTTGTTAAAACCTTGGCACCATTGTAATAGATCAGAAGCCAGAAAATATACTACAGGCTAAAAAGAGAAGTCAATAAATGAATACAAATACGGTGTGCTTCAAAAGAAAAATGTCTCACTAGTAGCTGATAGGCTACTTTGAAACTGGGTTCACATTTTTACCACTGGACAGTAGCGAGCTAATTCTTAATGAAATATGTTGGACGAACTCAGTTCTGTACTAATGGACAGGTGAGTGCTTTACAAAACCCTGTGCAATTTGGTAAGATTTCTGGAGCCTCTGACCATTCTGAACAGAGATTTGGGACTAACAGCCTTATAATAGGTCAAAGTCATTGGCAGCACACTCCAGAGGAGACATCTCTGCAGTTTCTTCTCTTGTAAAATATAGGTCTGTGTCTATTTTAAGATAGTCTCTGCATCATTACAGGATAGACTAGTCTTAAGGAAGTTTGCTCTTTGTTTTACATCTGAAAACAGAAGGCTCCTATAATCTGGATATACGCATGTGAAGTTTAAAATGCTACATGCATACTTCCAATACTGCCAGGCAAAATAAGAAGTAGTGAAGATACAAACATTACATGATGGCTCATTTTAGTACCGTATGTAATTAGGATATTACTGGCATCATAGGCATTTAAGCATAATAATGACACTTTGATGATGGTCTGATGCGTTCTTTCATTACTACTGTATGGGTTTACATGGAAAAAACACAAATGTTCTCAATCTGGTCTCAAGCCTTTACCAACAATCAGTTTTTAGGTAAAACCAGCATGAAGTAGCATGGCATTAGGCATTACAGCTGGAGATGGCCTGCACCATGATTACATACAAAATTAAACTGGGAAAACTGTATTAGAAATAGCCCTCATTTTGAAATTTCAAATCCAGTTTCTTTCCTCCAGACAGCAGAGTTTAATTGTCAGCAGGGCCGGCGCTTGCATTTAGGCGGCTTAGGCAATCGCCTAGGGCACCAGCATTATTAGGGGGCAGCATTTTGCCGGAGGGGGCGGCAGGGAGCTGCCGCAGTGGTGCCTGCGGAGGGTCCGCTGGTCCGCGGCTCCAGTGGAGCTGCCGCAGTCGTGCCTGCAGACGGTCAGCTGCTCGCGCAGCTGTGGTGGACCTTCCGCAGGCGCGGCTGCAGCAGCTCCACCAGAGCTGCGGGAGAAGCTGACCGTCCGCAGGCAGGACTGCGGAGCTGGGAGACCAGTGCGCGGGGCGGCGAAATGGCCGTGCGCCTAGGGCGCTCAAACCCCTAGCGCCGGTCCTGATTGTCAGCTATTGGAGATCCATGGTGGCGTTGACAGCCAACCCAGAGTACAAGCTTGATACCATCGCAGAAAGAACCAAAGCAGTTGTTTTAGTTGTATTCATTAAACATACAGTACATAAAGTCTGGCTTTCGAAACCTCATCTGCAGGATGGCTGTTTGTTTAAAGAAAAGAAAAAAAGGATTAGTGAAATCATCTCTGTTATCTATTGAGTAATGACAATGTTCCACAGTCTTGAGCAGTGACTCAGAAAGGTGGATTCAGACATAAATGTTATAAAGCAAAAGTCTGCAGACTGCTGTTGAAAACATATACACATTATAATCTGCGTGATGGGTTGTACACCCTGTACTAGTAAGAAAAGGCTTAATGAGATTGAGAGAGCTCACTTTAGGCACCTGCACTCAATAAATGATGAATCCCAGCTGGGGAATAAAATGGGGATTAGTATAAAGAGAGAAAGTTTGTAGCAAAAAATGGGGCTATTTGCATATAGGCAATCTCTCGATAGACTGAATTCATGCAATTTTAAATGCAGGTAATAATGTAGTTAAATAACACAGTTCTAACAGAGTTTTGTTGGAATGCACATAGTTTAACAGCACATGGTCAAATTAAAGACAACTGTTTTTGAAATGGAAAACAACCCTGACGTGTACAAGAAATGCGGTTAGTGTGAACTTATGTATAGACTTCCAGGATATGATGTAATCAGAATAACAGATAAGCAATATAATAATATAAGCAAATAAAAGATAACAATATAAGCAAATAAAAAAATTCATTTCCTCTAAGCTTATAGAAACTTTTTAATGTAAAGAATAACTGAAATGTACTCACATCAAAAAATTGAACAGTGCACCAACATCAGATGGACCAGTACTAAATAGTGTTACAGCAGGTGACAGCCTGCAGATGTCCTTTAGTTCAAAAGATCACTTTTCTTGCCTTTGCCCTCACAAACTGAAGCACAGCATCAGAGAGATCCAAAGACTGGCCAATGGCATTTTCAAGCAATAAAATAGCAAGCGATGTCAGTCTTTCATTGGCCACTGTCAACTGAAGATACGTTTTAATGAACCTGAGATTTGAAAAGCTGCGCTCACCACTCGCGATTGTGACTCGCAGCATGAGCAGAATCCTCAAAGCTACTCACACATTCAGCTCTGCACCATGAATGAACTGGAGAACTTGTAGAGTGCTTCCCATGTGGCAAAATGTGACATATGTTGTCCAGTTTGACGTAGAGGTCTTTATCATTGACATCCGAACATTCCCCATGCGTCAGAGTCTGGTGAAGCTCTGTACAATTTTTCAAGAGTACTTTCCTGTCCACTGGCAGCTTACCAAGGTCATAATGCTACCACACTACATACTAAAGAACTCCTCACAAATATCAAGGCATGGCTATACTGAGATCACGTAACTCCTTACTCTATACCTCTGCTCACTGCTACTCAGACTATTCTATCTTCCCTTAAGACCCAAAGCACTTGAAGAATACCACTGACATACAGTGAATAATCTGATGAATGCAAACCTAAAGGAACCTAAGCTGCACATAATTTGAAATCTATTTCACACATCTACTTATTCTAGGCTATTTCTCTGCACACACAAGCTGCAGCACAGTGTTTCTGTGTGCATATCTTGTCAGTTTAACACATCTTAGGCTTTGAATGTTACAGCATGACCAGTTCCCCATCCAGCCTCAGTAGAAAATAGATGACCCATGCTTATTGTCCAGCTGCCACAAGCTAAAAGCAAGACTCCTGCAGCTGGTTTTTCATTTGTGCATAAGGCTTCTGCAGCCAGCATCTGTCAGTAATCCCTTACTCAATGACAGTCTGCCCATTTGCAGTTCATTGACAGATTCTTTCTTCCTGAAAGGGAAAATCATCATCAGGATGGGGCCTCCTGCCTCCCACCTAGGCTGGGTTTCTCTGCAATCCCAGATGTGAAGACTGACACTTGTTACTCCCTTGCCCAGCCACAGGATTTTAACCCTCTTTCCACCTAGTATGGGATGGAGTCTGTTCAGCTCATCCCAAGGCCAAAACCACAAAGGGCCACCCTTGCACTGAGGAATACAATACCTTATTCTGTGAAAAGTCCCACTGCAGAGTTAAAGACTGTACAACATGAGTTGGGAAGAAGACGCCATAAAGGCAATTAAAACCTTTACTAGAATGGTAATTACAACAGTGATGGCACAGAATAATAAAAATGAAATAGGGCTTGATTAAGCCACTTACACACAGCTCAAGGTCAGGCCCAGTGCAGAGCCACACTGATCTAGGAGAATATGCAATAGCCTGATAGCCCAGGGGAGTGTGTCCATTACTACACTGCTTTAGAGAGTCCCCATGCACACCAGTCCTGCTCCGGGGATTGGGGTGTGGAGTACACATGGCCCAAAACCATTTGGAACCTGATCCAAAGACCACTGAAGTCCATGGAAAGAACTATATTAACTTCATAGATTTTAAGGCCAGAAGGGACCATTGTGATCATCTAGTCTGACATCCTGTATAGCACACACCATAGAACTTCCCCTAAAAAATTCACAGAGCAGATCTTTTAGAAAACAGCTAATCTTGGTTTTAAAATGGTTACTGATGGAGAATCCACCACAATCCTTGGGAGTAATTAACCATTGGAACAAGGTTAAAAATGTATGCCCGATTTCCAGTCTGAATTTGTCTACCTTTAACTTCAGCCATTGGATTGTGTTATACCTTTTTTAGCTATACTGAAGAACCCATTCTTAAATATTTGTTCCCCATGTAGGTACTTCTGGATTTAAATATTTAGTTAGCTTATTGCTATAAAAGGATGTCTTCTAATCCTTTCATCATTCTTGTGACTCGTTTCTGAACCCTCTCCACATCTTTCTTGAATTATGGGCACCAAAACTGGACACAGTATTCTAGAAGTGGTCGCACCAGTGCCAAATACAGAGGTATAATACTCTCTCTACTCCTAATTGAGATCCCCCTGTTTATGCATTCCAGGGTTGCATTAGCTCTTTTGGCCACAGCATCACACTGGAATTCATTCAAACGATTATCAACCATGATCTCCAAATCTTTTTCAGAGTCACTGCTTCCCAAGTTAGATTCCCCCATCCTGCAAGTATGGCCTAGATTCTTTGTTCCCAGATGTATACATTTACATTTAGCCATATTAAAACACATATTGTTTGCTTGCACTCAGTTTACCAAGTGATTTAGATCACGCTGAATCAGTGACCTAGCCTCTTCATTTTCAGCACTCCCCCAATTTGTGTGTCATCTGCAAACTTTTTCAGTGCTGATTTTATGTTACATTTTCTTCCAAGTCATTGGTAATGTGGGGCCAAGAACCAATCCCTGCTGGACCCCGCTGGGAATAGCCCTACTAGATGATGATTCCCTGTGTCACAGGATCCACTCACCACTAGGGCACCTCCTCCTGGTCCATCTAGGGATTAGCTCCATCCAGGGCCCCCTTCTGCTGCTCTCTGCACACCCTACTGCCACTTTCTCTCTGACTCTGTGACTCTGGCTGTACCTTCTTCATGGCTTGGCCCTCCAGCCAGGTCACTGTACATGTTTTTCCCCTTCTGGTGTATCAAAGTCTCGTCTTATAAACAGGCTAGGGCAGTCTTCCCATCCACTGCCCAGACTGTCCCACTTCCCTAGTGGCTGGTAGAGAAACCCAGGCCTGCCCTCTACTCCAGGTACCAACTTAGAGACCGTCAGATCAGCAGCCAAGGTCTGCACCCTCCTAAACATTGCTGCCTTTTCCCTGAGCCTTTCCTTATCTTCTGGGGGCCTTCTCTGGGTTTGCCAGCATCACAACTTCCTTCTCCCAGGGAGAAACTGGGGCTGTACAGGCAGGTAGCCTATAAACACCCATCCCTTTTCCCAGGGAGTGACTGCAGATTACTTCCCTGCAGCCCCCTCCACTATCAGCTTCCTGCCTTTATAAATCCAGCCCAGCTTGTTCCTCCTCAACTGGACTCCCTCATTCAGTCAGGGGATTCCTTTCAGCTGTGGCCTGTCTGGTTAATTGGCCCCCTTCTTAGCCTATTTTCACCCTTTTAGGGTAAGTGTAGAGTGAATACTCCATCACATCCTGTTTACAGTTACATTTTGAGACCTTTCAGTTAGCCAGTTTTAATCCATGCTATGTGTGCCATGTTAATTTCATATTGTTCTAGCTTTTTCATCAAAAAGTTATGTGGTACCAAGTCAAATGACTTATAAAAGTCTATGTATATTACTTCAACACTATTAACTTTATCAACCAAAACCTTGTAATCTCAAACTAATTTGATTTTTTTTAATGACAGGATCTATTTTCCATAAACCTATATTGATTTGCATTAATTAAATTACCCTCCTTTAGTTCTTTATTAATTGAGTCCCATATCAGCTGCTCCATATCTTGCCTGTGATCGATGTCGGGCTGACAGGCCCATAATTGCTCAGGTCATCTCATTTACGCTTTTTAAAAATTGGCACATTAGCTTTCTTCCAGTCTTCTGGAACTTCCCCAGTGCTCCAAGACTTATTGATCATCAACATTAGTGATCTAGCAAGCTTCTGAGTCAGCTCTTTTAAAGCTTTGGATGACAGTTATCTGGACCTTCCAATTTAAAAATGTCTAACTTAAGTAGCTTCTTTTAATATCCTCCAGCCAATACTAGTGGAATGGAAAGAGTCTCATTACCATATGAAGAACCTCCATCATCTATTTTTCCCCAAGTACAGAACAGAAATATTTATTGAACACTTCTGCCTTTTCTGCATTACTATTGATAATTCTATCATTTCCATCTAGCAATGTATCAATACCAATGTCAGGATTGTTTTTGTTTCTAATATATTTTAAAAACTCCTCTTACTGTTCTTAACTCTGCCAGCCATAGATTTCTCCTTGGGTCCCTTGGCTTCCCTTTTCATTCTTCTACAGTTCCTAACTTCTGATTTATATTCATTAGTACTAACTTCCCCTTTTTTCCATTTGTTTCTATATATATTTTATATACATATTACAGTTCCTTTCACCTCCACTCTAAAGCAGGTTGTTTTTTTAGCCATCCGATCTTCTTCCTCAATTCTGGGATTGTGGCTTTTAGGGCATCTAGGAAGTTGTTCTTAAATGATTGCCAACTATCATTCACATTCTTCTGATTAAATTCTTCCTTCCAGCTGATTTGGCTTATAATTGTTTTCAGCTTTGTGAAATTGGCCTATTAAAGCACCAAGTATGCATGTTACTGGTCTGGACTTTAGTCTGCTTACACAGTATAAATGTGATCAAGTCATGATCATTTGTACCTGCATTGACTGTGTAGACTGTCGATCCTTCATCAGTTGAAACTGAGCTGATCACAACACATCATCCAATCTTCTCTCGCTCTGGCCATCCTTCCCCATGCTTGTCCATATCTCCTTGGAAGGAAATCATCCCACCTCTTTGGAGGCCGACCGTGTGGCCATTTTTGTTCTTGTGGATACCACTCGGATATAGCTGCAGTCCATCTGTTGTCACTGAGTTGGGCCACATGTACTGCCCACCGCATTTTGCTGAGCCTGCTTTCAACAATGTCTCGCACTCCAGACTGCTGCCTAATTATTTCACTGGGGATGTGACTGCGGAGCAAAATGCCCAAAAATGTTCGTTCCATCACCCTCTGTGTGACAGACAGTTGCTGTTCTTCAATCTTTGTCAGCGACCATGTTTCGCTGCCATATAATTGCTGGAAGCACAGTTGAGTTTAAAAGATTTGCACAAGTTGTTTTGCTGATCTTTCCTTGGAGGATGTCCTTGATGTCACTGAATGAGCACCATCCAGCTTTTTTTCTGTGCGACAGTTCGCCTTTCTGATTGTGGTGTATGTTGACTTCCTGGCCCAAATAAACGTATTTATCAATCTCTTGGATATGCTCTCCTCCAAGAGTTATTTGGGTTCTTGGCAGAGCATCTGATCTCATGTATTTTGTTTTTGACTGATTCATTTTTAATCCAACGTAACTACTTTTTGTGTTCAGTTCTTTAAGCATTCTCTCAAGCTGGGCTGTATTTTCAGCTATCAGCACTATATCATCTGCGAACCTGAGATGGTTTAGCCACTCGCCATTGATATTAACCCCACCTTTCAAGTCTGCTTGTCGAAAAACCAATTCAAGACAGGCTGTGAATAATTTTGGTGAAACTGTATCTCCTGGTTTCACATCTTTCTCAATGGAGATTTGGAGCAGAGTATCAAACAGTGATATGTCCATGCTGCAGCCAGAGTTCACATCTTTAGTAATATGATATATTTCATGCTGATGCCCTGTTCTGAAAGAGCTTCAAGAATGGCATTAGTCTTTACGCTGTCGAACATCTTCTTGTAGTCCACAAAGGCAATGCACAAAGGGAATTTATATTCCCTTGAACGCTCTAGTAATTGGTTTAGAGTGAAGAGGTGGTCTATCGTGCTATAATTCCTTTGAAAGCTGGCCTGCTCTCTAGGTTGCTGTTCATCCAGGTTTCGCGATAGTTGATGTTATTATTTTAGTGAACAATTTATAGATATGTGAAAGCAGGCAGATCTTTAGATTTTCTTGATCACCTTTTTATGCAACAGGATGGTATTGGACTCTTTCCAACTGAACAGTACCTTCTGGATTTCCAGGTAGCGGCTGAACCTTTGGGAGAGAGCTTTCCAAAGTTCCTTACCTCCTGCCTTAAGCACTTCTGTCCTTACCTGGAGCCTTTCCCTCTTTCATTTGATGAGCTCTGTGGTGGACTTCGCTAATGAGAACTGGTAGTATGTGTTCATTGATTTGTTGAAGTGATGGCACTGGGACATCTATATAGGATGCAAACAGCTGGGTATAGAAATCCCTGAAAATTGCCTCCATCTCTGTTTGATCGGTTACTGATTCTCCGTCCCCGTTCTTCAAAGTCAATAATGATGATCTGTACAATGCCTGTTCCCGTTTGCATTTTTTGAGACTTTTACAATCTTCAGCAGCATTTAGGAGATTTTCAGTTTGAAATTTCTCAAAGTCTTCCTTCAACTTCATTCATATGAGCATGCAGAGAAGGGAGTACTCAAGCCTGTCACTACCATTTCTTTTCATTTTCCTCCTCTTCTCCAGTAAAGTTGTTGTATTCTCCGAGATTCTTCCACTAGCTCTTCTTGATCTTTTACGTTTAGCTCTTTCACATACCGTTTCAGTTTCTTACTGAAGTTCTCATAATCGTCACCGCAGTTGTCCAGGAGGCTCCAATCTTCCCTAGAAATGTTTTCCTTCAGGATTGCCTCGTCGAACGCTACCGGTTGGTGCCTTCTGTTCACCATACACAGTGCCTTTTTCTCCACCTTCACAGTGAACATGAGTCTAGCTCTCAGTAGGTGATGATCGCTACCAATATTGAATGATGGCACTACTGAAATATCCTGCACTATGTTCTATGATCAGTTCCTTTTATCTGTTAGGACAAGATCTAATAAAGAATTCCTCCATGTTGGCTACAACACTTTTTAAGTTAGGAAATTGTCATCTATAATGTTTAGAAATTCCAAGGAAGTTTTTGTACTGGCAGCGTGAGACCTCCAGCATACGTCATTCAAACTGAAGCCCCCCCAGGATCACTCAGCTTTTTTTCCTACAAACTGTAGTAGGTGCATAAGGAGGAGGTCATCCTGTTCCCTAGTGTGGTTTGGTGGTCAGACACCAACTAATACCCAAATATGTGCTTTATCTGTTAGGACATTGATCTATAAGCGTTCAAGATCATTTTCTTCTGACTGATCAATGACTCGGAAACAGGTAATGCCATTTTTGACATAGAGTGCCACTCACTCTCCCCTTTTGCCAACTCGATCCTTCTTAAATAGGTTATAACCCTTGATTTTAACATTCCAATTGTGTGACTCATCCCACCAGGTTTCATTAATACCAACTAGGTCAAATTTATGCTCCTAAATGAGCAATTCCAATTCCTCTTGTTTGTTATTCAGGCTACTAGCATTAGTGTATAGGCAATTTAATAATTTCTTCTCCATGTCCTTTGGTTCCTTGGTTAATTTTGTTGTCAACATCTCAATTTTGTGCTGAGTGCTCATATCTTCCCTCTTCTTGCCTTCCCCCTTTGCTATTAGTTTAACCCCCTCCTATCTACTCTAGCCAGCCTGTCCCCAAGGAGACTGGTCCCTGCTCTAATGAACTGGAGGCCATTCAATCTATATAACCCTCTCTCCCCAGAGCAGTGGACCAATGTTCCACAAAATCAAAACCTGCTTCAACATTTTTCTTTTTCAGTATGTTTCTGAGTTCCCTGAAGTCATCTGTCTGTGAGATATTCCACAACACAATGTCATTAGTGCTGATATGACCCATCACCAATGGATCCTTGCCCATAGACCTCAGCAGCCTGTGCAATCTTAGAGTTAAGTCTCATGTCTTGGCTCTCGAAAAGCAGCACACTGTCCTGTTGTCCGTCTGTCCCTTGTAGAATATTCTTTCAATTCTTCTGAGTAATGAATCTCCAACAAAGATCATGTGTCTTCCCTGGATGTCTGAAGATCTCTTTGTGGGCAAGCCTAATTATCTTACAGATTGGGCCAAACTGCCATCCACATGTCTCCCATACGTCTCTCCATTCCCTTGAACCTGCGGGATCCTCAGAGTTATCTTCCATAGTTTCAACATTGAGGTCATGGTATTGATTTGAAATGGCTAGCTGTGTGGGATCCCTCCTACTTCTCTTCTCTCTGGTGGCCACAGTTTGCTTATCCTCACCTGTCTCCAACCACACAGAATGCTGCCATGACATCTTGCCCCTGGTGGTTATGAACTGGCAGGCCTCCTCTCTGACTTCACCTCTCACCAATTCCTCTGCGGCCAGCTCCATTCTTCCTTGAGCTTCAGCTGACTTCGGATCCCACCCACAGTATACTGTGCATGCCCATGGGAGTAGGGGTAGGGGAAATGCAAGGACTGCAATTATGGGGGTTGTGCAAGGGGGTAAGCTCCATACGTCTTCCAGAACTACTGTGCTCTTAATCAGAATCAGACAGAATCTGCCCTATTGTGGTTAAGCAGGAATATTTTTTGATTGAAAGGTTAAAAACAAATGTAATGTATTAAGACTTATTTGCAAGTACTGGTTTTCAAGGGAAGCTGCCTGAACTGTCCATCTTTGTACATATTTAAAAATAAGGTGACTTTTATACTTATATATATGACATGCATACTCAGTGGGCTGATCATGACAATGGGAATCAAAAATTCCGGAGTTCCAAATACAATTCTGCCACTCACTCCCTTTTCAAGTTTGGCTGAACCAGCAAACTGCTTTGCCTCAACTTCCCCATCTGTGAAATTATGATAACACTTATCTACACAGGGTGACTGTGAGGATCAGTGTCTGTACAAAGCTTTTAAGAGGCTGAGTCCTATGTAATACTAAGAGTTGTTGTTATTACAGATAAAAAAAAGCAGTGACTCATTAGAGCCCAAATAAGTATTTATCAGATAGGAAATATGTATTAAAATATTAATTCCAAAGAGGCCTTAGAACACCCTTTCATTGTTTCAAAGTATTTTGGTTCAGTAAAGAAGACTGTTCTCTCTCTCTCTCTCTCTCTCTCTCTCTCTCTCGGAACAGCAATTTTAATGATAGAGCATTTTATTTCCCAGTTGGAAAGTGAGTTTCATGAGGCAGATTAAGACTGAAAAAATTCAGGTCACATTGGAGACTACTGAACTATCAGACAGGTTCTTCACTGTTTCAAGGTAAATTCTGTGTTTGTTGCTGTCTTAATGACTTCATCTAATTTAATGGTTAGTTTAACCAGCTGTTAAAGTAATCAGAATGTTTTTTTGTTTAAATGAAAATCTAGCCTCATCTTTGGAAATCTTCATTGGCTCAAAGTAGTACCACTGATTTCAGTGACGATACTCAAACAGTGTATGTAGGTGTGGCAGAATCTGGCCCATTCAGTATAAATGGGAATATGGAGTGTCTAGTCTTTGAAAGTCAGTGGGACTTAGGCTCCTAAATCACTTAGGCCCAGATCCTCAATCAAATTTAGGTGCCTAAACCCCACTGAAATCAATGGGAGTCAAGTGTATAAAAATATCTTTTAGGATCTGGGGTTTAGGCACTGCTGAAAATGCTGTCTTGTATGGATTGTGACAAATCCCAGCATGAGATCAGTAATCCTCAGTGGGCTAAAAACTATACAGATCAAAGTCGAATCTGCTAAATAATATTAGAAACCAAACAAATCTGAGCAAGAGGAGAAAAACCTGTATACGGTGGGCCAAGTTCCCGCCAGAGTAAGCGGATGAATTCCATCTAGGGCCTGGTCTACACTACGCGTTTAAATTGATTTAAAGAGTGTTAAATCGATTTAACGCTGTTTAACGCTGTACCCGTCCACACTACAACATCCTTTATATCGATATAAGGGCTTTCTTTAAATCGATTTCTGTACTCCACCCCGACGAGAGGAGTAGCGCTAAATTCGATATTAAACATATCGGATTACGGTTAGTGTGGACGGAAATCGACGTTATTGTGCCTCCGGGCGGTATCCCACAGTGCATGCCACTGACGCTCTGGACAGCAATCTGAACTCGATGCAGCGGGCAGGTAAACAGGAAAAGCCCCGCGAACTTTGAATTACATTTCCTGTTTGCCCAGCGTGGAGCTCTGATCAGCACGGGTGGCGATGCAGTCTCAAATCCAAAAAGAGCTCCAACATGGACCGTACGGGAGATACTAGATCTGATCGCTGTATGGGGAGACAATCTGTTGTATCAGAGCTCCGTTACAGAACACGAAATGCCAAAGCGTTTGAAAAAAAATCTCCAGGATACACAGCGCTTGCGTGACAAGCGTAACGGGAAGCCAGAGACTCAAATGGACGCTCATGGATGGGAGGGGTACTGAGGACTCCAGCTATCCCACAGTCCACAGCAGTCTCTGAAAAGTATTTGCATTCTTGGCTGAGCTCCCAATGTCTGTAGGTTCAAACACAGTGTCTGGCGTGGTTCAGGGAACAGCTCTCAGTTTCTTTCCCCCGTTCCCCCCCACACGTGAAAGAAAAGGGAAAGAAATCATTCTTGACTACTTTCAATGTCACCCTATGTGTACTGAATGCTGCTGGTAGACGCGATGCTGCAGCAGTGAAGAGCAGTATCCGCTCCTCTCCCTCTCCCCCTCCCCGGTGGTAGACGGTGCAATAGGACTAGTAACCGTCCTCATGAATATTAACATGTTGACATCGGGCCACATTGCTGGTTACTTTCCCAGTAGATAGGACAGAACGGCTAATAACCAGCTTCATCATAGCAACTGGGGGCTTCAGCCCCCTCCCTTTCCTGTGTAAAGAAAAGATTCTGTACTGCCTGGACTGTCATAGCCAGCAGCTGGGCTCCTCTCCCCACACCGCTTAATGTCCTGCCTGGACTAGTCATCGCGCGGAGGCTGCTCCCCCCCTCATTTTATGTCACTAAACACTCAGTGTTTCTTATTCCTGCATTCTTATTACTTCATGACACAAATAGGGGGGCAGGACACTGCCACGGTAGCCCAGGAAGGTTGGGGGAGGAGGGAAGCAACGGGTGGGTTGTTGCAGGGGCAACCCCCTGTGAATACTGACACGGAGCGCAGCTGTGCTCTGATACACTGGTCCTCTAATACACTTGCCCTTATTCTAGGCAGGACTGACTCTATTTAGAAACGCATAAGGGAGGGATTGACTCAGTCCCAAGTGAGTCAATCCCAATTTTTGCTTTTGCGTTGCGCCCCCATGTACCCTCCACACTACAACATCCTTTATATCGATATAAGGGCTCTTAACGATTTCTTGTACTCCACCCGACGCGAGGAGTAGCGCTAATTCGTATTAACAATTCGGCAGTACAATTAGTGGACGGAAATCGACGTTATGCCTCCGGGCGTAATCCCACAGCCCAATGCACCACTGACCGCTTCTGGACAGCATCTGAACTCGGATGCAGCGGGCATGGTTAAAACCAAAAGCCCCCCGTGGCGAACTTTGAGTCCTTTCCGTTTGCCGTACGATGGATTGGGATCGAACTTACGTTGGTTGTGGATATTGCGTCTCTATTCGCAATAATAGAGATGCTCCCGCGATGGACGATCCCCAGAATTCCAAGGGGCGGGGGAGACTGCGGCAACTATGGGATAGCTACGGAAGAGCTACCCACAATGCAACGCTTCAGAAATCGACGTTAGCCTCGGAGCATGGACGCACAATGCCAAATTACTGTGCCTAGTGTGGCTGCATGAAATCGAATTTATAATATCAGTTTCATAAAACCGATTTTAGCTAATTCGATATTATCCCGTAGTGTAGACGTGGCCTAGGTCAATGGACTTGTGCCTGCATACCCTTTAGAGAGTTAAGAGTGGAATACAAGGGGGGCCAGACTCTGATCTCAGTTTCCCCAGTGTGAGCCTGGAATAGTTCCTTTGAAATCACTGGATTTAAATAGGTGTAAGAACAGAATTTGCACTGAGAGGAATAGGGACTCCAGCGACTGAATTCAGTCCTCACAGCAACAAAGAGGTATTAAATAAAGCAATGTTGTAAGAAATACCTCTATTGTGTACAAAATCTTTTTTTACTGAAAGCTGAAAGCATACTTGAATTTTAAATTGCAATATGGTCGGTAAGCATTTCGGTCTGGCAACAGTTGAAAAGGCTGGAGAAGGTTTCCGTGATAAAAATGCATGCAATACCACAGCCTGAAATGATTGAGTATGAAGCTGGAAGATGAATGGTACCTCTAGAATTTACTTCACCTGTTCTTTTTCATAATGCCATGGGCCGCCTGCCACATAAGCAAGAAGTGAGCTACATAACTTCATGCCTATTATCACAAAAATTCCATGGAACTGTAGAGACAAAAAGTCTATTTTATGTCATTGCTAGATGTCAACCAAGCTCATTATACAAATGCAGAAGGATCTTCACACAACAGAGCAACCTGAAGAGACTTATTTCTGTGACTGCTGCCTAAAAACAGCTATAAAGTCATAATTAAATCAGAAGATGGAAGAGGCATTGAACAATTGCTGTTGAAAGTTCAGGAGCATAATGTAACTGTCTTCAGCATAACTAAAAGAGTACCAGCATCTACTGCAATACATTTTCATGCAAATACATTAAAAAAATAAGTCTAGAAACTTAAAATAATCAATAATGCTTTATAAAATACAAAATATGTACAGAAAACTTATAAAAGGGAAGATGTGAATAACTTTCAAAAATACAGAAACATTCTAACTAGCCATTTGCACATACAAATCCTCTATTTGTATGCACACTCTGATAACTGTATGCGCAAATTGTAAGCACACGTATATTTGTGGAAACAGCCCCACAGTGTCAATTTGTGTCATTTGGTAGCACACTATGCATCTAATCAACATCACTTTTGTACTCCCCCTATTCTGAGACAGTTCAGATCTCAGCATAATCTATAGCTGCTCCTGTCATAAACAGATAGCTAAGGGTTAATGTTTCTTTTACCTGTAAAGGGTTAACAAAGGGAATCAAACACCTGACCAGAGGACCAATCAGGAAACAAGGTTTTTCAAATCTCAAGAGAGGGAAGTTCTTTTTGTCTGTCTCTCTGTTCTCTCTCAGCTCTGAGAGTGATCTCTCTATCTCTAGGCTTTCTAATCTTCTGTTTCCAAGTGTAAGTACAAAGGTAGAAGACAATAGGCTTATATTGTTTTTTGTATTTACATGTGTGTAGTTTGCTGGAATGCTTAAATTGTATTTCTTTTTGGATAAGGCTGTTTATTCAGTTTGTTTTCTTTTAAGCCAATGACCCTGTATATTGTCACTTTGATACAGAGACCATTTTTATGTCTTTTTCTTTCTTTTAAGAACCTGTTGATTTTCCTAGTTGGGGCTCAAGGGGATGAGTCTGCAGCTCACTCAGGGACATGTGGGAGGAAGAAGACAGGGGGGAAAGAGAAAATCTCTTTGTGGTTAGAGGTTACAAAACTTGCATTGCAGGGACTCTGAGCGAGGGTGAGGAAACCTGATCTCTCTGGTTGCTTTCAAAGGAATTTGAAACAGGGGTAGCATCCAGGCCCATCCAGGGGAGGGGAAGCTGGAGGAAGTAAAGAGAGACAAGGGGAGGAGGTTACTTCCCTTTGTGGTGAGAACTCAGGCATTCTGAGTCTATTGGGTTTCCCCCAGGAAAGGTTTTGGGGAGACCAAGAGCATCCAGACACGGAATTTCTGATGGTGGCAGCGCTATCAGACCTAAGCTGGTAATTAAGCTTAGAGGAATTTATGCTAGTACCTCATATTTGAACTCTAAGGTTCAGATTGAGGAATTATACTATGACAGCTCCAACTTGTGTCTGGCTACCAATGGCCACAAAAAGATGCTTGAGGAGCCAGGAGTATCTGCAATGCTGCAGCAATGCTCAGACCAGATCTTTCCACACCTGGAAAATGCCTGGGGTAGTGAGGACTATAGAGCTCTCACATACACTAAGTACCACCCAGGCATTCCCTGTACACTGAAGAAAGTCACGATGACAAGATGTGCCAACTTTACAGCCGTCTTGCACTGATGGAGTGACAGGGCCATTATGCAAGAGATAAACAGGTCATTGGTCCTTTTCAAATAAAGCAGGTCCAGACCTCTTGAGTCAGAACAGGTGCTCTCCATTTGCCCAATTAAGAGTGCGGCTGCATCTAGGCCTATAACGGATCAAGGCAACTCAGAGAGGGAGGAGACACTTGAAGGAAGCTGTAGGAGGTCCCTGGGGAAGGTAGAAAAATAACAAAGATATGTGCTGGCCAACCTCCCTGAACTCTCCCTTGGAGAGGACTATAGGCAGAAGAGCAATAGAGGGGTTGCTTGCTGAAGTCCAAGTCACAGAGGGCTGAAGGCAGGGAAGTGGTGGAAGGTCTGACCTGCTGATATCTCCATACTGGAAAGCGAGAGGCTGAGGGTCAGGAGAAGAGTGGAAGACCTACCTGTTGGCCTCTCTGAGCTGAGAGGACAATGGGACAGGGCCAGTGATTGATGCTCCCCTGATGAAGGTGAATTCCCAGTAGAGAGGCTGAGGAGGGGTTCCCCAGCAGCAGGAGTCAGGTTGCACTCTGGCTGGAAGGGCCGGGGTGGCTGTCCTGGCAGAAGAGGACCAAAGACAAGCCCAGATGTGGTGGAAGATGATAAAGTGTGGTATGTGATACACTGATAGGCTAAATGTTGTGGGATTCTAAGGACTAAATGAACTGGGGGTGATATGGCTTTGGACCTTTGTTACGGATTATTTGCACTTTGCCTATCATAGAGTCCTTAGGGCTCAAGAGGAGAAGTGCAACAGTAAACCCAGTGTTAGAGCCTGGGGGTGCTCATAAGACTGCAAGGGGGTGTTTGGGGACGGGAACCAGGTCATTCACGGTTCTGTATTTCGATGAGCACACACAGCCTTTACTGCAGTTAGCTGGTTTATCTCTCATTTCTTGAAAGTCTAATGCAACCATAAAAGGAAAAAAACCTCAAATTCTTGGCAGTCTGGAGTTCACAATGAAGAAAGAAAGAAGGTTTCAGGATGGGGCGGAGGGGCGCTAAGATTTGGGGGCTTTCTTATAGCTGGAATGCAAACCTGAAAATCATCCACTATTCATGGACAATCACAACTTTTTAAAACATGTCATTCTGTCTTAACATTGTATATTATGGATTGCTGCAAAGCATTATATGTTAAATAACATGTAATCCATGGAGCTATTAGTTTCTGGGATCAAAGGTACATTTTTAAAGTGTGGTTGAATAGGAGTTTACATCACATATACTAATGGCTCTTTTGAAAAGGGTAAATAATCCACATTACATTAATCTTTTGAACGCGTATTTACCCAACAGATTAATGCATAATGGCTTTGAAGGTTATTACAGTCCACGAGATCTATGGGCTAAAATCTTCTCTCCAATCTGTATGTTAGATGTAGTCTACGCTCTCCATAAATTGTTCTCAGCATGTGGGGAGAGTAGAATCCCCTTGAAGAGATCTAGATATCCAGAGATTAGTCTGACATTGATCGCAGGCAAGATAATGGAATGGCTGATATGGGACTTTATTAACAAAGAACTACAAAAGGGTAATGTAATTAATGCAAATCAACATGTTTTTATGGAAAATAGATCTTGTCTAACTAAATTGATGCATTTTTTGATGAAATTACAAGTTTGGTTAATAAAGATAATAGTATTGATGTAATATACTTGGATTTCTATAAGGCATTTAAAAATAAGAATATAAAATTAACACGCCACACATTAAATGGATTAAAAACTGGCTAACTGATAGGTCTCAAAAAGTAAGTCTAAGTGGGGAATTGTCATCGAACAGGTCTGTTTCCAGTAGGCTCCCACAGGAATCAGTTCTTGTCCCTATACTATCTAACACCCTTACCAATGACCTGGAAGAAAACATAAAATCAACACTGATAAAGTTTACAGCTGACACAAAAAATGGAGGAGTGCAAAAAATGAAGAGACTAGGTCACTGATTCAGACTGATTGAGATCACTTGGTAAATGGGTTGCAAACAAGCAATATTCATTTTCATATGGCTAAAGGTAAATGTATACACCTGGGAACAAAGAATGTAGGCCACAGTTACTGGATGGGAACTGTATCTAAGGGCTTGTCTACACTGGCACTTTACAGTGCTGCAACTTTCTCGCTCAGGGGTGTCCCAGCAGTGGTAGCTATGCCCCTCATGAAGGCGGTTTTTTTAGAGCGCTGAGAGAGCTCTCTCCCAGGGCTCTGCCACAACTACCCAAGCTACATTAAAGTGCTGCCACGGAAGAGCTTTAATGTTGCCAGTGTAGATTAGCCCTAAGAAGAAGTGAAAGAAAATTGGGGGTCATTGTGGATAATCAGCTGAACAGGACCTTCCAGCATGACACTGTGGCAAAAAGAGCTAATACAATCCTGGGATGCATAAACAGAGGAATCTTGAGTAAGAGTAGAGAGGTTATCTGACCTCTGTTTTTGGCACTGATACGACTGCTGCTGGAACACTGTGTCTGGTTCTGGTGTCAACAACTGAAGAAGATAAATTAGGGTTAGGGTTCAGAGAAGAGCTACAAGGATGAAGAAAGGATCAGAAAGCATATTATATACTGCTAGACTCAAGGAGTGCAATCTATTTAGCTTAACAAAGAAAAGGTTAAGGGCTGAGTTGATTACTGTCTATAAGTAGCTATGTGGGGAACAAAGATTTAAGAATGAGCTTTTCAATCTAGCAGAAAAAGGTATAACATGATCCAATAGCTTGAAATTGAAGGTCGACACATTCAGGCTTGGTCTACACTCCCAACTAATGCTGATAGAACTACGTGATGTCACTCAGGGGTGTGGAAAATCCAGGAGGGCTTCTCCTGCCAACATAGCTACCGTCTCTTGATAAGGTGGAGTACCTATGCCAATGGGAGTCGCTCTGCCCTTGGCATAGTAGCATCTTCCATAAGTACTACAGTGGTGCTGTAAATTTAGGCCTGCCCTCAGACTGGAAATAAAGTGTACATTTTTAACAATGAGAGTAATTAATCACTGTCCATATTTTCTGCAAGTTCTGCTCTAGGAATTATTCTGGGGAAGTTCTATGGCCTGGGCTATACAGGAGGTCAGGCTAGATGATAACACTGGTCCCGTCTGGCCACAGAATCTATGACTCCATCAAACAGAACAAAGAGGAAGATTTGCCTCTGTCAAGTGTATAATTTAAACTCTTAACACATTGTCTCTTTTACAAACTGAAATGCCTTTTTTATATATATATTATTTGTTTATATTCCTACTGCAGTAGCACCCAAAGATCCCATTCAAGACCCACTGTTGGCAGGTGTGGTACAAACACACATGAAAAGCAGAATCCCCACCCCAAAGGACATACACTCTAAGGACTAGATTATGCATTTTATGCATATCCCTGAATAATTGCTGCAGTCAGTCACAATGCATCCCAGGACAGCACAGTCACTCTGGGTAGATAGATGAATAATAGCCAGTCTAAAATGCAGTTTTTTTCCCTCCTGTGTACAGAACAGGAGCAGAGACATGATTCTCCATCTCTTCGTTCCCTATAATTCCAGCAAGCTCTATTAGAGCCACAGAATGAGGATATTGGGAAATCTTTAATCCCCCATGCTACTCCACAGTGCTTTCACACTGTAGCTCTAAGAAGACAAGTGACATAGTAGAGGGATACACTCAAATAAATACATGTATTGACTCATAGAAAGGATGTTCAGGTGGTTAGAGCACTAACGTAGGAGTTGGAGACCTGAGTTTAAGCCTGTTCTGACCGTGACCACGTAGTCTCTCTGTGTCTTAGTTTCCCCAGTTGAATAGCACTTCAATATCCTCACACGGATGTTGTGAAGATAAATACACTAAAGACTGAGAGGTGCTCAGATACTACAGTATGGCTTTATGAATACCAAAGCAGATAGATTACAGACTGATTAAGTACCAGCTATCAGTTTCTTCCTTTTTACGTTGCTGTCATTGGCTGACAAGTGTAATTTGATGACATCAGATCATGATGAAAAAATGTGTGTCTTAAAAAAAATTAACCACATACAGTTAAGTTCCTCCAAACCCTATATTTTTGACCATCATGCTTTGTTTGTGTTTATCCATCTGAAAGACCAGCATTCTCAGAAACATAACAGTTTGACAAACTGTGGGTCACACTAAATATTTCATCTGCCCTCTCAGATTTACCTTCAAGGATCTGGGGATAAATTGCAAGGAAAATTCCGACTGGAATTAGTCAATTTGCATTTAAACCTGTTGAGACTGCAGGCACATGTCTGCTTTCCTTTCTGGCTTATGTACTGTTCAAGGTTACTGCAAACTATACGGTCTGTCCCTTTAGCTTACTGCAATCCAATTTCATTTTCAAAGTGAAATTGTATTTGAGATCTCAAAGCAAACACCTGTCCCACCTATTCATGGCAATGGTGCTGGAACATTTTTAATAGTGGGGGTGCTGAAAGCCAACCCCTTTACCCCTGTTCATCACCCTCTTCTCCAGAGCTGAGGCCGGGACCAAAGCCCCAGGCGTGGACAGCAGCAGATTCCCAGGCGCATGGGACCAGCAGCTGGGGCCTAGTTCCCACGCCTATGGTTATAGGACAGAAGAGCTTTCAGATGTACTTTTTCAATTCTGTATCCTCTGTATAAATTAAAAATAATCTGTAATCTCTGTTCGCAGTATTGTTGTAGCCATGTTGGTCTCACGATATTAGAGAGACAAGGCGAGTGAAATATATTATTTTATTGGACCAACTTTTGTTGGTGAAAGAGTCAAGCTTTCAAGCTTAACACAGCTCTTCTTCAGATCTGGGAGAGGTACTCAGAGTTCCACAGCTAAATACAAGGTGGAACAGCTTGTTTAGCACAAGGAGTTAGCACATGTTGCAAAAGACCATTCAGGGTGAAAAGGGCAATTAACACCTCTGTAGTCATAGGACAAAGGAGGGTTAGTGGGTTACAGATTGTTGTCATGAGCCATAAATCCAGTGTCCATAAATCCAGAGAATGTGTGATAGTAATAACTACTTTAATAAAGATTCTTCTGTGAAGAATGCAAGAGGCACAATTTGGAAGTGTGTAAATCAGGGATTAATTCAAATGACAAGATTTGCTTTCAAGTGCCCTCATTTAGAATTGTTTAATTACTAGGAGGTGTCCTCCATTTTGTAAAGGTCCACAAAGACACTCAGATCCAAAAAATAAACTAAAATAAAAATGATCACAGAGTACTTTACCACCTGAAAACTACAGCTGTAATTTACATGTCCACCAGGGACAATTATGACCTATTTACAGACATATACTATTATGTCTTCCCTTGGAGACCAGGAGGAGTGATTTAACAATGCTGCATTTTATTCCTGTTTTAGAGTTTCATTTTACAAGAACAAATAAAAGCACAATTTCTCAAAAAACTCATCCTACTTTATCTGACTGCACAGTAGATTTGCCCTAAATTGTATTCAAATAGCCTCTCAAACACTCTGAATTTACAATCTTTTGAAATGTGTAAAGATTACCTTTTTTTTTTAATTTATTTTTTACAGAAACTTGTTCAGGTATCTTACCTTTATTACAAAGAGAGACTGCAAAGTCTTTATTATAGTCTAAAATCACAACCAAGTGTAAATTTTGACTATCCTTGTGAGGGCAACTGAAGTGAAAGCATTTGGATGCTAAGATTCATTGACTAAGAACATCCTGAGTTCATATATTTGAAGGAGGCTGCTTATCTGAACTGTTTCAAGAGATTATTTTACATCTTTTAAATGTTAATATTTTATAAGTGAGAAGGTTTCTAAGCAACTTATTAAGTGAACAGAGTATTGCACCCATGTGGCACAATTGGTGTAAATACGCTACTTTGATTAACAGCAGCCAGGAGTTTGATCCACAGAGCAGTTAGTTTGACAGACTCCTCTTTCAAAGCCAAATTACATTCTGTATTTCAGTGGGCTATTTCTAAATGGGTTATATGTTCACTTTTATCAATATGATAATAAGGCCACACAACTTTAAGTTTGATCCATTTCACCTTCACACCTATTGGAATGTCAAATATTAACTTGAACTTAGATTCCAAAATATTAATCACCATCTGTATATGGCTGTGTGTATGTGTACACGCGTCACACACACAGCCTGTCACAATCCGTAACCTGTTCTTTTCGTCCTTCTAGCTGAAAAACAATAAGGACTGAGACAGTCAGTTTTCCTCACCACTGATTTACAGAACTGATCAGCTTGGAACAATACAAAGCCTTCTACTGAACTTGTACTAGAATTATAAGATATATGCATCATAAATATCTGCATTTTCAAATATCCCTTTATATTATTGATTCTTACAGGGCTGTCACCAAGCATGAGTGTAAAACATTTTATATACCTTATATAAAGGATTAGCTGTCTATGATAAAGCTGCCTGTAATGGGGTGTAAAGATCCTACAAGGGAACGGATGCTAAAAGGTTGAAAGGGGGAGCTATCATGTCCTCAGCTGTAGCCTAGAGACAGGCTAAGGACAGCAAGAATAAAAGGATGCAGCCCAGCCAGACCAGGGTGGCTGCTGGAGAGACAGAAAACCACAGTAAGGAAGTGCTCTAAGGTAAGAGTGGAGGAAGCTTCCTGGAGAAACCACTTGTCCACCAGAAGGGACTGGAGAAGATTACCAGGCAGGAGGTACTTACAAGGTCCTGAGGCCTGGTCTGCACCGGGGGGAGGAGGGGATCGATCTAAGTTATGCAAATTCAGCTACGTGAATAGCATCAGAGGGGTAGCCATGTTAGTCTGGATCTGTAAAAGCAGCAAAGAGTCCTGTGGCACCTTATAGACTAACAGATGTATTGGAGCAGGAGCTTCCATGGGTGAATACTCACTTCGTCGGATGCATGCAGTGGAAATTTCCAGAGGCAGGTATATATATATGCAAGCAAGAATCAGGCTGGAGATAACAAGGTTAGTTTAATCAGGGAGGATGTGGCCCTCTTCTAGCAGTTGAGGTGTGAACACCAAGGGAGGAGAAACTGGTTTTGCAGTTGGCATGCCATTCACAATCTTTGTTCAATCCTGAGTTGATGGTGTCAAATTTGCAGATGAACTGAAGCTCAGCAGTTTCTCTTTGAAGTCTGGTCCTGAAGTTTTTTTGATGCAGGATGGCTACCTTTAAATCTGCTATAGTATGGCCAGAGAGGTTGAAGTGTTCTCCTACAGGTTTTTGTATACTGCCATTCCTAATATCTGATTTGTGTCCATTTATCCTTTTCTATAGGGACTGTCCAGTGAATAGTGTGAATAGCGTAGCTGAAGTCGACATACTTAGATCAACTTACCATGGTGTCTTCACTATAGTGAGTCAACTGCTGCCGCTCCCCCGTCGACTCTGCCTGCGCCTCTCACCAAGCTGGAGTACAGGACGATGGGAGAGGGCTCAGGGCTAGACTAGATGCGATAAATCAATCCCCACTGGCTCGATCGCTGCCCGCCCGTCCATCTGGTAGTGAAGACATACCCTGAGACAGGCAGCAGCCCAGGGAAACAGCAGATTTAAACAAACTCCCCCATTGTTGAGCAGGGAACCAGGCCTTAGGCTCTTAAGTCTCTTTGGTACTTTTGAAAATTTGACCCTTAGGCGCTTTATTTTCAAAATGACTAGTGATTTCTGGACACCTTCATTACTGGGTGTCTAATATGAGAGACTCTAAAGTGGCCTAATTTTCAGAAGTATTAAACAACTACCCATTGAAAATGAGGGCCCTTTATATTGGCTCTAGTAAGTTATCCCCAAATCACGGATCACTTTGGCAAATGTAAGACCAGCCTAACCTTAAGCATGCATTTTTGAAAACTTGGACCTATGTTTTGCTAAAGAAGCTCATATTCAGTTTCCATCCAGGGATCACTTACAGTTTCAGAAAAGTTTGACCCACAATAAATAAGTATGTTGGCTCAGTATTCTACAGCTATTCACTAATTCCATTTGAAAGAAAAAAATGCCGTTATCCCTAAGGAAATAGAATTTGCAGACTCCCTATAGTACTTTACTCTGCAATTATGACAATGTTCAAAATCAATATCAATCTTTAGGCCCTTTATTTATCTACGCTCCTTGAAATAAGGGACCAGACACTCAGCTACTGAAAAAAGCGGCAGCTTCTTTATATTTTATCTTACCATCACAAGCAAAAAACACTTTGGAAACATCTTCCTATTCATTCATTTTTACACAGTGATACAATCATAACTGAATCGTCTTTCCAAACCTGCTCAATAAAATTATTATGTAAGTGCTTTGCAAAAAGCAAACTGCTTGAAATTACGCTAGAGTCAAATGTTGATTAAAAAAAAAGTGCCACATAGGGAATGAAAGCTAACTGCTGTGAAACTTAATGAAACCCACTGAGTGCCAAGGGCACAGGCAGCCAAACTGAATTTTAAAAGGTGCCAGGAAGGGGGGCTCTGTAATCAGACTAGCCACTAGGGTAGATGAGATAAGCAGAGCGACTTTTCTCTGCCATGAGATCAAAACAGAATATAATTCTTATGCATGAGATGAAAAGTTAAAATATCCTCCAGACTTCCTGTGTTCATAGATCGGATCCCAGGGCTTAGTGCACAATATGGAATTTGACTTGCCTAATTTACGGTTTGTCACAGCTCTTTCAGGTCACTGAATGCATCACAGAAGCGCTCCTTCCTGACACAATTTTTATTTCATTCTGTTATGGAAAGGAGGAACAAACCGAACAGAGTTCTTGATAGTTCAGCACAAGTTAGCTGCAGCCCCACACTCAAATGTGCTGACATGGTGAATGAATTCAGACTGCCTTACTGCCAGCGAAGCACAAAAAATAAAATAAGATAATGAGAAACTAATGGCCACCATTCAAGGGTGGGCTTATTGATCACAAAATGAGCGGTTTCCAAAGCAGTGCTCCATTATAAAACATTAATAATTATACTGTATGTTTAGTAGATAGGATCTTTCATCCCACAGCAGACTGAAACATGTTCAAAAGTAAGGGCTCAGGTCTGCAAACACTTACACGTGTGTAGAACTTTATTCAAGGGAGCAGTTCCATTGATCACCAATCGCACAAATGGGCAGAAAAGCTGTATAGTCCCTTGCGTAGTGTTATTTGCTGGTGTAAATTCTTAGAGCATCCCCGAGGCTGCTCTGATTTACTCTGGGGGATAAGCTGGCCTGTAGCAGTGCTGGAAATCAGGGGAGCATTCAGATGACATACACCCTACTTTGTCTCACCCTTCACAGTTTGGCATTATCTGAGAATTGGGCCTCAAGGCCCGATTCTAGTTTATACTAGTGTTACTCCACTGGGGTTTCTACCACTGTGAGCTCATAGCCCAATAACCCAGATTCTGCTGGCAGTGACACTGGTGTAAATCTGGAGTAACTCCATTGAAGTTGAGCTGAAAGCATGTTTTTCTGAATGGCTCTGTAAAACTCTACAGATAGGATTGGTTCATTTCTCACTCTGGTCTTCACTGCAGCCAACTCTGTTTGCCTTATAGTCCCTGCCCAGAAGTCAGGGGATTGCATGAAAATCTCAGCCTTCATTTAAAAAAACAACCCCTAAGTTTCTAGCCCTCAGAGTTATAGCAAAAAACACGAATCCTAAAGGCTCAAAATCCAGACAGAAAACATAAAGAACCCCAAATTTACCATTTTATAATCTCAAGATTTTTAAGCCAATCCTGTGATTCTGAGGGGCCCATTTCATGATTTTTGAATGCTTGGGGTTGCAATACAGACCTTTAAACAAGTATTGCTCCATTTTGAGTGATGTACTCTTGTATGAGGTAATGAGTCCCCAGGAATGGAGAGCAAAGCTAATGACTGCCATGAGAGTGAAGATCTGAGCAGATGTAGGACTAAAACTGCACACTACAAATGATTTAAAAGACTTGAAAACTTATAATAATTATTATTGTACTATACAATAGTATCAGGAGTCCACCTTGCACTGAACACAGTGGCTAGAAACGCCTAGTTATTTATATTTATTATACATTAAACTATATAAACCCGCCCCAACATGATAGATTTTTTAAAAATCTAAACCACACAAATAAAAATCATAGAACTAAGATAACATTTGCAAGCCATCTGTCTATTGACTAAGACTGAATGCTATATCCCTTTCCACCACCGTTTACCTGTTTTGTCCTTCCACTGCAACATTTCTGGAGCAGTGACTGTCTCTTACTCTACGTGCAGTGCCTTGCACAATGGAGCCCTGATCTCAGTTGGAGCAACTGTGGACTGAAGTGCAAATTTGCATAGGCAGATGTACAAACCCCCAAAGATCACTTCATGACTTTTAAGGCTTGTTCAAGTATTACAGTGTTTGGAGGGTGCCTATTGGACATAGGGTTTAACCTCCTTTATGTCCTGGTTAAACCAAAGGACCGTTAAATTCACTCACACATACTCACTGAGGTCCCCTAGCAGAATGCATTGCTACCCAAAGCATCTGCCACCCTTTTAATCTGAATGCTTTTAAAAAACACTTTGGATAATTGGAGTTCTACTGTACTATGGCCAAACTGAGTTGCTCATGGTCTTCTAAATATCAAGTTCATTCTCTTTTAAAAATCTTAGTCCCAAATTGGCTTTCAGTAGCTCCAGCCAAGACAAAAGCCCAAACTTCTGAAGAAGCCAGGAAGCACACTTTCTTTGGAAACCTCAAGGCTATTTCTTGTACTCTACTGCATAAGCAGGTTTCATACCCTTTCATTGACAGCTTTATTTTAGAAGCAGCTTTTATCATTCCAGACTGATCATTCATGGCTTTATCTCAAATCCTTTATCCTTAAAGCAAGGGACAAACTCCATATCCCTTTGCATTGATTAGAAAACCATTCTTCTGGAATTAACAATGCCACTTTATAGTACAAAGGCATCTTTATTCAGGGACAATACCAGACAACTGAACTGTCAGATTGCAAAGGAAAGGTCAAATCTTTACATTACCACAGCAACGATACAGAATGTTTATAGGGGCAGTGCATTTCTTTTGCATTCTCTCCTGAGGATTTTGGTTCATGTAACAAGAAATAAGAGTGTCTTATAATAATTTTTTAATGTGAGATTTCCATGAAATTCCTACCAACTAGTAGTAAGTTCTGTTAAAGATTTTCTGTGTCAGCCCAGCAGTAAATTTTACTTACAAATCAATACTCAAAATAGTCAGTTATCATAAAAAAAAAAAAAAACAAAAAAAAAAAACACCACACTTTCAGGCATCTACTGCTCCATCCTGCAAGGGACCCAGCAGTCTGGCCTTGATCCAGCAAAGCACTTAAGCACATACTAAGTACCTGAATGGTCCCACTGAAGTTAAAGTTAAGCACATGAGCATGCAGGATCAGTGTTTATGGGTCTATCCTGTAAAGTTCTGTGCGCCATCTCGAAGAAGCTGAGCACCCTTGAGTCTCATTATCTTCGGTAGGAGCTGACAATGTTGAGGAACTGCCAGGTTTGAACCATAAGGCCTGCTCCTTCTCCCACTGAAGTTGAAGAATTTTGCCATTGACTTCAACCAGAGCAGGCCCTGAGTGATGTATCAAAGGACAGCACAGTTGGGCAGCAGGTGAGGGCCTAGTTCTGCTGTTACACCAGTGAAACTTCACTGAAGTAAAAGGACTTACATCAGTACAAGCAATGTAAATGAGATCAGACTCAAGTCCATGGCATCATGGGAAGCCCATAGCATAATCTGACAATGTCAAGTTTGTTGATTGTGTGCAACTTTTCATGCCTAAGCTAAAGAAACAAAGACATGTGAAGTGACTGGCAGGGGACTGTCATGGATCATTATATGCAACATTGTCACTCTGGCCTGTGAGGTCATATGACTGCAAAGTTAGCCCTTCTTTCCTCTGTGACTTCTAGTTTCTAAATTAGGTCAAGCCCCTTCCTATTTGCTATGCCATATGAAAACAACTGCACTGCTAGTCTGCAAGCCATGTGTCTGACGTCACCTTCATGATTAAGGAGTTAGAAGAGGTTTTCCTTAGACCTTTGAAAGCCAAAGCTCCACAGCTCAGATGGTAAAAGAAAGTATATACAGAGAAGTAATAGGATGACATTAAGTAAAGGAAAAGGCAGGCTGAATACCAGGAAAAAAAATTCTAATGGAATTCCTATTAGACTGTCTCCCAAAGGAAGTGAGAAAAGCCCCACTAAAAAGTCATTTAAAACTGGATTGGACAAAGCCCTGGAAAATGTGCTGTCGGGAACAATCCTTCACTGTCTATGGGACCTCAGCACATGAGCTCATTGCTAATTGGAAAATACTGCAACATTTCAGAAGTTTCCAATAACATTCAAACACCTAAATGTGTTCAGGACCCAAAATGAGCTGAGTCTTTCAACACAGAAACAAAATTACTAACTCTAGGCCAAATTTGTTCTCTCATTTACTCCAACACAAATGCAGAGTAATTCCACTGATTTAACTGGAGTCAATCCAGATTTACACCACAGCACAGGAGCACAGAATTTTCCCAACTCCTTCTAATTAATTTTAATTTAAACTGTTGATATTTTAAAAGCTTGTTAACATGGAATATTTTCTATAATCTTTATTTTAGAATAAATTTTCTTACCATGTAATTCTCTATCATTGCTCCTGCGGCTTGATCCAGCAGAACATTTTGGTAGCTTTCTGAGCAACATAACCTCCAAACAAGTTTTGAATGCTGGGTCTGCAGTAGGCCAACCCTTCCTGGACCTGTCTAGCTTCTATCCTGTGGGCTTGCACAGCCCATTGAGTTCTTACAATCCCAGGCCAGCCAAGCATTAACTCATGAGTGAGTGGGGCTACTCAGGTGAGTAACTGTGCACCATTGTGAGTAAGGGGTTCACACTCTGTCCCTAAGTGCTTTGCTGGATGGAGTCCTAGGGCTTGAACACAGCCTCCAAAAAGAGTGGCACTATAATTGTTATAAATGAGATTATGTCCCAGATTGACAAAATTTACAGAGACTCCTCTTGATAGAATCACCTTTACTTACTGGGCCAAATTCTCTTGGCATAACTCAAACTTGGGCCTGACTTCAATGGAGCAATGCTGATCTATGCCAGCTGAGTAACTGACCCCCAGTCTCCCTTAATGTGAATCAGTGTCTCTCACAAAGGTTTTTATTAGTATGACAAATGATGAGCCCTTTCGTTTGACTTTGTTTTACAAGACAGCAAGGCCTAGTAGTGGGCTGAGCATGAGATTCATTGTGTGCTAAGAACTCCTGCTTCTTGGTCTGTCACTGATGCCATTTTGGCTTTGAACAAGTCACTCAGCATATCAGTGATCAGCTTCTCCATGTGTAAAATGAAGATAATACATCCTTATGAACCTCAATTCTCCTGAAGATTAATTAGTCAATGTTTGTAAAACCCTTTGAAATGTAAAGCACCATGCAAGTGCTAAGTATTGTTACTCTCCAGTATGAAAAAAGAGCTAAAAAATGAGACAAGCAAGCATTTCTATATATAAATAAAACAGCACTCTTGAGTTTTCTTTAGATCAAAAAGTCTGGTCTTAATGCAAAAGTCTGCTTAAACTCCAAACAGCTGCAACAATAATCAAAGCATCACACAGTACTTTTATATTCAACATCAACAGCAAAGAAAGAAGAAGGAAAGCAACTCTTCCCAAGATTTTAGCAGCATCATTCTTTTTTGGAGGGTTTTTTGTTTTATTTTTTTGTGTGTGTCAGCATTTCCATTATACACATGCTTTCCAGAGGCTTATAATCAGACTTCTAAAAATTTGCTCCAGGCTGAAATTTGGCATGCATGGAATTTTTCTCCTTACTTAGCTGAAGCTTATTGTAGAGTAAAAACTGTTGCGAAAATAGCACAGCTCACTGTAAACAAATGAATACACACCTATTAACATCTCTGTTAGTTACATTCATTTTTGGAACCATTCTCAGTTTAGGTCAGTGTTCCAACAAAACACCCTCAACACTTCGGGACAGCTGGTGTAAACTGTCATAATTCCATCGGCTTCAATGGAGTGATGACAATTTACAGCAGCTGAGGATCTACTCCTTTCTCTTTCACCTGACTGAAGCAAGAAGACATAAGGTTCAGGCCAACCAAATGGATCACATTTAGAGGGGAGTGTGAGTCTAAGTGACAACTGGAGAGTCTAAATTTATATTTTTTCTGACCCATATACGTATATGTTAACTTAGAGTCCCTTACAGTCATATGCAGTGGGCCAGGCTCAGAGGTAATACTAAGAGGGGAGAATTACATTTGACTAAGGGTGTGTGTGTGTGTAAGAGAGGTGAAATTGATATAATCTACACACTAAGGGAACCCACAAGTTGTAAATTACATCATCTTAGACTCGCTTCTGAATTTGTCCAAATGTCCTTAAATTGTCACTTTTGCAAGCATACAGCAGGGGATCTTATTACCTAATGTTCTACCATATGGACTGCAAAATCTGCTCAGGATGGCAGATTTTTATGTCTTTCCTTTTATCATGTCTTCCCACAATAACCACCTTACTTATGGCCTGACTGATCCTGCATTTCCTGCAAAGGCAAAACTCTCATTGGAGTCAATGGGTTTTATTCTGTACGGGTGTTACGTTATTGTGGGCAGCTGCACCTTTGTAAAGTTGGTGTAAAGTGGACATTAAACATTACAACTAGTGATGAAAGTGGCTGGCTCTGCAAGCCAAGATGTAATATCCAGGAGTGCTGAGGCTAAGCCAAAAAGGGGTGTGGTCTGCACAAATATATCCTGCACTCTGTCTCTGTGTAAAACAGGTGGGGCAGCTGGCATGAACTGGAGCAGCTGTGAGGCCGCTCTTAATTGAAGCATAAAGCTAATGTACAGAGATTCTACTCCATAACAACATCAACCAATGTCATACTCCTCATTTGCCTCAATGTTGGTGTCTTCTGGCACAGGTGCCAACTTTCTCATTTCCCCAGCAGTGCTCAACCCCTGCTCCACCCCAGGCCCTGCCCCTACTGCACCTCTTCCCACCCCTGCCCTGCCTCTTCCAGCCCCGCTCTACCCCCTTCCACTCCCCCGAGCGTGCCCCACACTCGATCCCCTCCTCCCCCTCAGCGCCTCCTGCCCATCGCTGAACAGCTGATCTGCGGCAGTTGGGAGGTACTGAGAGGGAGGGGGAAGAGCTGATCCACAAGGCCACCGGTGGGTGCTGGGCACCCAATGCAACACCCATGCACTCGGCACCTATGTCTTCTGGGGAAGCACATGTTCCTTTCCATGCTTTCGTCTTTTTATGGTGTGTGTGTGTGTGTGTGTGTGTGTGTGTGTGTGTGTGTGTGTGTGTGTAAAAGATGTAGTTTGTCTTTGTGTAACATGGATAATCACCCGAACCCATGAGAAAGTCACTCCTACCTGACAGAAAAATGAAAGAGAGGAAAAAGTGGCAAAACACCTTATGTGATTATTGTCTGTAGGGTTCCCAACTAGAGCAGGCCATAATATGGAAATCCCTTCCTGTGAAAAATTGTCATGGTTTTTTGAAGGGGTGGGGGGAATTGCAGATTGTGACAAAAAGTCAAAAATGCAAAAATTTATTGCACAAAGGGATTTCCAGAAAAATTCCACTTAGAGACGAGTGAAATGGAATTTTTTGGCTTGCCATCTTCTTTTCAGGAAGCCACTTATCAATTTCACTGTTTCCCAGCAGGCAGAAATTGAAATTGACACGAGCCTTCCAGCAAGGCAGCCTGGGAGTCACCATTTCAATTTTGCTGATGGAAAATTTGAATTTTTTTTTTGCAAAATTGAAATATTCCCATGGAAAATTTTGATTTTGAATAAAGGGTGTTTTCAATCAGACAATCATTCTGGTGGAAAATTCCCAACCAGCTCTGTCCTCCGCATTCAGCCAATGTTTGTCAAGAGCAGGCAAGGGTCTGTGCAGGCTAATACATGACTATTGCCCTAGCACAGGGTTTGAGGAACTTTACAGTGGTTTTTCCTGAGGGTTATTTTTGTTCTGCAGATGTTTTCAGAATTTACCTTAGAAACTGCTTGAGCCTGTTTTCCCATATAGTCAAATGTTCCAAATTCCCCAAGCTACAATAAAAGGGCCATCTGTTCATGGGTTACCATAGCAGCTGGTGTAGACACAAGGGAATGAAGAGAGCGAAATAGGGGCAAGAGCAGGTCTGCAAGGACTGCTTATTTGGCTCCTCCCACTTCTAAAAGGAACTCCTGTCGGAACTTACGGAATTGTGGTGTAAAAAAAACTACTGGAGAATCAAGACAGTGCAACCTAGTCAGTTATATCAGATTTACCTACAGAAAAGCAACTCACTTTTCAGATGCATAACAAACTGAGGGTTCAGCCTGACCACTTCTGAATTTTGATTTTATGAAATTACTATGTCATGGAAAGCCTATATATATATATATATATATATATATATATATATATATATGGATCCCCCATGAGTTAGCAGACTTGTGTCATGTCTCTTCCAGGCAGAGACAATGGTGAATGATCACTAGTCAGTGATCAGCTGTTCAAAGTAAAACCCCTTGGGACAATAGGTTTGCTCTGCCTGGGAGAAGACACTTTCTCCTCTTGTCTGAAGGGTGGGTTGAGGGTGATGGAAAATTACCAGAAGGCAGAACAAAAGAAGTAGGTGACCTCACCAGGAGTCTATAAAGGGACTGACAAAGGGGAATGAGAGGAGACAGAGCTATCTTGCACTACAAACATTAAGATGCAGGATGCTGCTACAGGGGCAAGGAAGACAACCGGGTGGAAGACTCTGCCTGCCTGTGAGAATACAGATGATTTCTCAAGGGAAGGATGAGCTAGTGAGGAACATTGTGTGCAGAAGGTTTTATTGTTTGGTGTGATCTGTATTCTCCTGTCCTTTACATGATGAAATATAAAGTGCATAAAGTTTGATACATTGAACAGAGTAAGAGTGAGTGACTGAGAGAGAGAGACCTTCACAAATACTGTGTGCCTCTGAGGGAGTCAAACTGTAAACCGGAAGCATCAGATCTTGGGTTCTGGGAAAGTGGTGTGTTTAAGTACTGGGAGTCTGAAGGGTCAGTCAGGAGGGGTAAGTGGTTGGACAGCAGGTTCCAACACACAGAGGGGGAGTTCCAGATAGAAGGTCAGGGCCCTCTGAGTGTGCCTAAGGTTGGGGCAATGGCTGGACTCCGTTCAGGCTCATGGAGCTTGAAACACCTTTGAAAATTCAGAGTTCAAAGGCTTGGAGTCCCTTTGCCATTCCTAATGAACAGCCAGAAAGGGGCGCTCACTAGGATCTGTGACAACATGCATCCCAGAATTAAGACCAATGGGTCTAATTCAGAGATGTGTCGAAGATGGTGGGTCATCATTTCACTCACTCCTGAATATGGCTCAACTTAAGAGTCAAAGGGAGTTTTGCCTAAGTAAGTGCAGATTTCAGTTCTTCTCTTTTGTGTGCCAACCCTTTTTATTAAGTCACCTTGTTAGCATCATGCTCTTTAAATTTATCGTATTTGAAATACGGTATCTTTTGATACACTGCATGTAATAAAACTGGGTAGACTTTAAGTTCATTATGCTTTTAATTTGATTGCTCTTCATTCAGAGAGTGGAATCACTTGTCACATTAGTATGTCATATCTAACCAAATTGCAATGAAAAGAGGATCGATAATTAGAGTCCAGTTTGCTGTAGATTTGTTACACTTTAGTTTTTGTTATAGTTATTTTTCAAGACATACCTTTCAATACAGTCTATCAGAGGTACGTGATATATATCTCAATCTTCCAAACATTCAGAGTAAACCAGCTAGATACATTGCACTTACTACTCTCAATGAAGACTGTATGCATCTACATAACTGTGCCCTCAAGAGGTTATAGACAGTATAACTTTCACATTGGTTATCAGTACTCAGAAGCAATACAGCAAAAGTGCTTGTAAAGTGTCAGCTACAGCAGTAGCAGTTCTCAAACTGATGGTCCACAGAGAGCTGGCTGGCCAAATGGTGCTGGCTCCTTTTGTTTCTGGCTGCTAACTGCATAAGAAGAAACTAAATATACATTAAACACTTTCCTAATGTTACTTTTCCATGTAATCAATTGCTGTAATTGCTGCAGTGATATCGGAATCACAAACAGGATGGGAAGTGGCTTGTGTGATTGAGAATGGCAAGGAAGAGTCCACAAGGCAATCTCTGTGCTAAGACTGAAAAAGTTTAAGAACCCCAGAGCATAGTATTCTAGTTTTGTTTTAAAATATATACAGACCCACTCTCGGGATCCTCTGAAACAGTAAACGAGCCTCTTAAATGCCAGACAAACCAATTTCTAAACTGCTGTTCCTAGTCTGTGGGGATTTGCAGTTTCATGCAGGTTCTACCATTCATTTTTTAGGAGAGGAGTTGGTTTACGGTAAGCACCCATGAGTAACTAACTCTTGGTTAGTGACTCTTGGCTGCCACATACAGCAACAACTCTGTGAAACCCCAGCTGTAAAACCTTAGCACCATTTCACTAGGGCAGGCATAACTGGTTTTACATAGGGGTTACTCCACTGACCTCCCTGGAGTTGCTCCTGATTTGCACTCAGGTGAGAGGAGAATCAGGCCCTGTGTCTGCTAGTGCCCACCCATATCATCTCAATAGCAGAATAAAAAGCCTCTGACACCAGAGCAGGACAATCAGATCAATATGTCAGTATTGGCCTGCCCCCAATCGCTGTATCCAAACTGTATCGTGTTCTCACCTGCCCTTATGTCTCTTACTACAAGGCATTTGGCCAGTTAGTTTATTCACCCAAGTTAGTGCCTTTTAAAACACTTAGTGCCCATAACTGTAGTACCCATCAAAACCCATAAGCTAGAAAATCTATCATGTTTTTATGTTTGTGTTTAATGTCAGTTAATATTCTTTTACATTCAAACATTCCCCCTGAGTTGTTGGCAGCAGGCACAACAAGCCTGCTGATGCAAGAGAATCAGAAGGTGAAAGCATCTATAAATAGAAGGTGAAACTGACTGACCTAGAATCACTGCCAATGTGAGTGAAAGACTAAAAGATAAACAAACAGCATAAAAAGACATTAGATAGTTAACATACTTTGCCTTTCAATAATCTATGTTTTGATTAGTAACATACATAGAGTAATAGCAAAGTTTTTGGGGAGGAAATTGGGATAAATCTTCAGCTGGCGTAAGGACCATGGAGCTATGCTGATTTACACCAGCTAAGGATCTGAGCCCTGTTCTTTACTTTGACAGTGTCCCTTTAACTTGTCCAAGTTACTGACCCACCACACCATCCCCCATCTCTAAGGTCTTAAGTTGCTTTTTATGCACCTTCAGAAGTGATGGTTTCTCAATTAGTTCATTTCTTGCGCATTTTACAGTACTGCTGCATGAAATCAGAGATAATCCTAAAACCCAGTAGAGGGGGAAATTACACATGCTGTGTAAATAATTTCTGAACTGTAAGTAAAGTTGTCTGTGATTTTCACAAGTTAACTGTTCTTTTGGATTGCACCTACTGAAAATAAACTCTGAACACTCATGTCCACCCCTCCTTGGAAAATTGTTTTGCAGTCTATGCTGGAAAACTCCATTGGCTTGCACTGTAACCTTAAGGATGCCTCTTTCCTCATCACATTTGATTCCAAGTCTCGGCGGTCAGAGGGGGGTGGCATACTTACAGCACAAGACAAAGCCACAAAGATTTGTGAGTTTTCTACTCTTTCTGTTCCCCTTTCCTCAATATTGACTGTGGAGGTTGTCATATTTCACTAGCATGGATTGTAATCAGACACAGGAGTAGCCTAGCTAGCAAGCCTGCAGAAAGGGGGAGTGCTGCCCCAAAACTGGATCAACTAAAATTAAAATAATCTGATCAGAGACAAATTGAAAACAGAAAATGGTGGCTAAAAAGCAAGGAGTGAAGCCTTTGTGGTGGGTGGAAGTGAAAATAACCAGTCTGAGTGGGATCACACATATTATTTAATCAAATATCTCTCCATCCCTCTGCCTGCAGGCAGGGCACAGGGTGGAATATCATGATGAAGTGGGCTTTTGGAACTGTGAGTTACTGTCACAATTCTCTCTCAAGGCGTTGCTATTTTCTTCCAGATTGTGAGCCATATTAAATACAGAAATGCCTACAGGTCACACAGCAGACAGAAGGCTGAAGTAACAGTGTCAGTTTATTTCTGAGTGTAGAAATTACTTCAAAGCTTTGGGTCAGATTCTCAGATGATGTAAATGAGCTCCTTAATGGAGCTACAACTTACATTAGCTGAGGATCTGGCCCCGATAGTCTTCCTTTCCTTTCCCCTGATTTTTTTCAACTTTAAACTGTGTAGTTCAGTCTTGTTTGCAGTAAAATACTTAAAAATGTATTTCCATTTCAATACTGTGTGAGCCCTATTTGGAGGGGAGGGAATTACAAGTCCAAATGAAGCACGCGACTATGCTTTCTGAATCTGCACTCCTAGAAATGGCTATCACAGGACATGTGAAACATAGCAGCTTTGATGGTTTCTGAGTTGAATGCCATTGAAATATATAACCTCACTGTAAATAGTACAGCCTAAAATCTCATTCATTTGAACGGTTATTCAAGAGGAAAGTGTTGCTGGAACATATGCAATATTCCAGCACCACTTACAACAATACCGTGAGGATTTACTCCGAAAAATGACTCTATAAGCATAGCATTGTAGGGTTCCAAGTTTAATATCTCAGGAACTTTGAGGTCAAATTTGATCTCAATCTATAAGAAAAAAAATTCCCCTTAGTCACTACTGCAGACTCCACCTAGGACCTGAGAGTCAAGCTGTATTCTTTCTGGCTTTGGATCCTCTATTCTGTAATAAATATTCTCCAGTTGGAATCTGGGGTTTGACCCTGCAGTTGGATTCAAGTGGGTAAACCCATACCCCCTTGCAGCGCCCTACTGAAGTCAACAATATTGTGAAAACACAAAGCAAAAAAGACAATCCCTTCCCCGAGGAGCTTAAAATTGAATTGTATTCTTACAACCTAATAATAGTTTTAAGTGATTTAATGCAGCATACTATTCTGAAAGTTAAATGTCAGCCTGGCAGGAACTTCAGTATATGAGAAGAATAAACAAGATTAACTGCAACCTGCAGAGGTGCTATCATAAGAATAGAGAAAATAATGCAGTCATTGTACAAGCACAGTTCAGGAATCAAAAGCTTGTGACTTACCTCCCAGGAACTGGATGCCTCCTGCTACCCTGCCCACAGTTCTGGAGATGAGCTCAGACACACAGCAGCCCATGAGTGCAGTCAGCGCCACCAAAAGGAGGAGGCCGCAGCCCAGCCCCGTCACCACAGTGCAGATCCTCCACTCAGCACTTGGGATGGCCTGGAAGGATGCGTAGCGGCCACACTGCTCTACCATCACTGTAGTCTGACGGCTCTCATCAAGCACTGGATAGGAACACCTCCGGAAAGTGCCAAAGGACACTGACTTCTCCAGCTGAGACCCCAACAGCCAGTAGGGCATAAAGAATCCTATGCAGGAGGCAGCAGCGCAGAGGAAGGAGAGAAGTGCCCAGATCATCCCAGTGCAAGTAAGGCTGGATGCCATCTTTTTTACTCACAACCAATAATGGAGCAATGAGGAGAGAGGGACTGTGTCTGTCTGTGTTAGTTTGGGAAGATTTATGGGTAACCCAGAATCTTTCAGTCCCGGTCAATCTTCAGCCTAGTAAAATCTTGAATCCTAAAGGCCATGATGCTCTTTTCCGTCATGAAGATGAAGGTCCCTGGTTAAATAATAACAAGGAGGAAAATAAAAATTCAATAATATTAAAGTAATAAAATAAATAATAATCAGTTCCACTCTCTGTAGTGCATTCCTTCCAAGAATTTCAAAGCAATGAGACACTGTTCACATAAATCACACTTCTACCTCAAAATGGTTTCCCTACTATTATTACGAATAGCACCTAGAATTGCCACAACTGACAGAGATTAGAGAATAAATATTCCATTTTCTTTACTATGTTCATTTGCCAGGACTGTAGAGCCAGTTTCAGTCCCCCCGCCTCCATGTAGTAAGTTAGTCATTTTTCTCTGTTGTTTGTGTTGGTCTTTCACATAGGGGAAAGGAAAACATCTATTTAATCCTTAACATTTGAGGCCCTGATCCTGAAAAGATTTACACACATGCTTAACTTTATGCATTCAATGGGACAACTCATAGTAAAGTCAAGTATCTGAATAAGTCTTTGCAGGATTGAGGCCCTTGGGACATTACATAAGTAGTGTTAAAGCACCTAATTCACAGATGAGTAAGATGAGACATCTAGAGGTTAAAATTTTATCAAAAATAGACAGGGATTTTTGGTGCATCAGTGTTCAGGTGCCCAAAAGGAGACACCTTGTGCCTGATTTACAGAGATGCTAAGCATCCACAATTCCAGCTAAAGTCAATGGCAGTTGCAGGCGTATTAGTACTAAACTATCCCAAGCTGAGTATCCAAAACTCTGTGCTGCTTAAAAGCAGCAGCCACATTTAAATTTTGCCTGCAAGCAGCTTGCTAAAGATCACTCACAGGACCGGAGGAACACAGCCTGGCTCCCAGCCTCCTTCTCTGACAATTATATATCTCTAATGTAGCGCTGTAGCATCCTCCCACTTCCGATTACAGTACAGAACTAATCACTACTCTCCAAAAGTTGGAGGAATATTTTTTTAAATCCACAATGGATCATTAAGTCTGAATCCAATAGTATTTGTATGGTTGTGATCATTTCTCACCCTTGCTGCCAAATGAATTCTGACAGCTATTTACTTTTTTTTTATGCATGGCTACACGCCAAGTAAGTGAATTCACTTCATGTACAGGCAATACAATTAATACTGCATTTTTACCAGCAGGGAATGTAGGAAAGGGTCTTAAGATGAAATTAACCATGCACACCACATTAAAGTTTGTTTACTTTTTTAATTTATTTAAGAAAAATAATCCTCTGCTATGAAGCTTATTTTGTGGCAGAAGAGTCTGTATCTATTTGTACCCATCATCTGTATGTATTCACATCACCTCTGACCTCCAAAAGATCAAAAACATGGAAGGAAAACCTAGAAAGTGGTGTATAATGTATCTTGTCTCCTCTGTGTCTCTTTAGGTGGAGCTCTTTGGACCAGAGGTTGTCCTTACCTTTGTGGCTCATGCAGTCCACATCACATTAGCTAGATGTTGATAATTAACAATATACAGGTAGATCACGGTGCTTCAATTCCCCCGTGCCCCCCAATTATTAGGAAAGATCACGTGCTTTAAAGTAAAGGACAATATGGAGATTTTGGTGGTAAGGTGCCAGATGCTACTCCCTGTGAAATGCACAGCAACGCTCCTATTGACTTAAACGGGAGCAGGATCTCGCCCTAAGAAGGTCTGCTTTCATCCACAGCCCGACTTGCTAGTTTAAAAAAAAAACAAGCAAACAAACCTATATTGCACTGTACGTTTTGTGTGCGGAACAATGTACCCACTATGTCAGTGTCAACTTGAAATCTGAACCCGTCCAGCCTGCATGAAGCTACAAAGTCTCCGGAGCCCTTTCTGGTCCGGGAGTAGAACCGCTCTCCCATTCCCCCCGCACGCTGCCCCCCGAAACTTTTCAGGAGGAGTTACTGTAGCAGAGCTCCCGCACTGAGAAAACCCCTGTTACCTGCTTCACGTGGCAGCTGCGAGTGACTGTGCAGCGCAGCGAAGCCCCGGCGATCTGGAGGCAGGGATGAGCCAGGTCCTGGCTGTCTGCCGGGGGAAGTTGCCCCTGTCAGATGAGAAGGTGCCGGGCACAACTTCCAGCCCGGCGGAGGCGCTCAGCCAGCCGCGCTGCTCCCAGCCGCAGCAATGCTCCGCGGGGCTGGAAAGGCACCAGCCAGTCAGCCAGCCAGCAGCGGGGCGGGGAGCAGCCCACGGGCCGGGCCGGGAGAGGCGGGTACTGACCCGCTGTGCCAAGGGCTCGCTCGGATCCTCCCGCTCCCAGACGCGCGGGGAACCAGCCTGGCAGCGGCGCAGGGCGGACGGAGCTGGAGGAAGCAGGCAGGGGCGGTGCGGGGCTGGGAGGCTCGCGTGGCCCCTGCTCCTGCCCCCCGCGCCCAGGCGCTCCCGGCAGAGGGCTGTGTGGGCGCAGGGAGGCGGCCGGCTGGCGCTGCCACGCAATGGGCTTCAGGGCAGGCAGGGCGCGCGGCTGCTTTCCCCTCCCACCGCCTCCTGCTCACGGGCGGGACCCGGCTGCAGGCACGGCAATTGCGGGGCTCGCCGGGACATTCTTGGAGACTGAGAAGCAGAGAGACTTGGAGGTGAGGGGCGGCACAGGCGAGTGGGTGTCAAAGCATCAGTCAAGGGAGCCCCGCCCCCCGGCCCTGCGGGATTGGGGGGAGCGATGTGGGGGGAGAAGGGGATGGATACGTGGGCTGAGGAATAGCGGAGAAAGTTACATTGCAGTGGGGCCTGCTGCTGCCTGGATCACTTGGCTTGTGTCTCTTCCGGGGGGAGGCTTGTTCCCAACAGTGAGGCAGATAGGGAGAGCTGGAGGAGCACAAGCCAGCTGCAGATGGGAGGAAAGGATCGGAGACGGGTGAAGGCTGCAATCCTTAAATGGAAGAAGATGGGCTAGTCCCCTGAGGACAGCGGTGTGGTGGTGGGGAGCGGGTGTGTGTGTGTGTGTGTGTGCGCCGCTGATGCTACAGCATTTTGATCAGGAGGACAGTTTGGGAGCTCCTTTCCAGAGAGGAGAAATGTGGTCAGGGCATGGGGAGCCACCAAAGGAGGCAGGATGGGAGTTTAGCTAATGTTGCTGCAGCAGCCCCACATGGCTGGGATAGGTCATGCCCAAGGCTGTGGGCAGCAACATTTTTCCAAAGTGTCTCTAGTGGGAAAGGTTTTCTTGCAAACTTAAAAAAAAATCCACTGAGAATGAAACATTCCCTGCTTTATTTGTTTTTTTCCTAGCTTGAGTAAGGTTTTTTCAGACAAGAAACTTTGATGCCAGGATTAAATCACATCTGCAGCAGAAATGCAAAATTTCCCTCCTAGCATTTCTTTTTTCAATCCTGGAACATGGCTTGGGATCTGAGTACTAATCATGAATATTATTGATGTTAAATGAAAGAAATGCCATGTTCAGAATTAGATCACAGACCTGCTTTGCTGGCGATTTTTTTTTTTAAGACTCTTTTTACAAACAGCAAAGTTTTAAAATCAGAGTAGTATCAAGCCTGTTTATTTCTCAAGAGAGATAAAAGCAAGCTTTAATGTGTATAGAAATTATAGCCTTTCATCATACAATTCAAAAGTGCATTCCTTAAGGGACTTTTTTTCAAGGAGAAATAGAGGAAGTCTGGTTTAGTGGGTAGAACAAGATACTGGAAATCAGGGCTATTACTTTTTTAATGTGTTATTTGTATTACAGTAGTACCAAGAGGCCTTGACCAAGAGCAGGATTCTGTTGTCCTAGGACCTGCACATACACAGCAATTGTCTCTGACCCAAAGAGTTTTCAGTCTGATATACAGGAGGTCAGACTAGATGATGTACAGGCTCCTTCTGGCCTTAAACTGTGGGCCTTGTTTTCAGAAGAACACAGACACATGCCTAAATTTAAGCATCTGCTGAAGTGCTTTGCTAACGAGACAAGACAGGCAAAGGAAATGTTGTTACTCTCATTTTACAGAGAGTGAACTGAGGCACAAAGAGATCAGATGCCTTTTCCAGGACATCTGTGGCAGAGCCAAGAGTTAAATCTGGAAATGCAGAATCCCAGTCCAATGTCTTATGGGCAAGACCATCCTGCCTTTTGGTTCTAGCCCTGGCTCTGCCACTGACTTTCTTTGTGACACTGCACCGCTCAGTTTGAATGTATTCCTTCAAGGCATAGAGCACTTCCTGACAAGCATTGAGAATCTTCACTACAACTGACATCTGTCCAGTGAGCACTTTACACATGTAGGTTTTTTATCTATCTGTTCTTTGCTTTTCCTATCCAGAAAATGATGATGATGGTCAACTCCGATAGGGGAGATGTGAGGCTTAACATCTGCAAAATTCTTTGAGATTATTGTCTGAAAGCTTCTGTAAATGCAGATGATTATTATTGGGCATTATTATTAAATTCTTATTGTTTAAGGCCTGATCCTGCACTCCTTGCTCAGGCAAAACTCCCACTCACCTCAAGGATTGGGTCTAAGAGCAATGCAGTGATAAATGTGTCTAAATTATGTCTATGATGGAATTAGACATGCATAAGAAATGTTAGAATGTCAATAGAAAACTTTTAAACTCACATATATAAGGCAATTTTTAGTTAAAACTGCTGGAGCTAAAAGAGCTTTCAGGGGATAAGTATACAAACATTTATTTATTAGTGCAGGGCATTTGTAGTCTATCTCTTTCACTGTGGAAACAGAAAGATTTCCATTGTTCCTAGATGGACTTTAAAATTCTCTTTTATAATAGGAGTGTCTGGATTAGAAATTGAGTGGTTTCTCTGAAATTGTCTTCTTTACAACAAGGTACCTAAATCTTTGCTTAGTATGCTACTCCTGTCTCAACAGCATGTAGTCTATTTACATTTTATGTTCTAGCTGAGGGGCACATTTATATCCAAGTATACATGAGGCAGCTGCTGCAATGCAACCTTCCATTCATGTAGACTCCACAATCACCAGGATTTTGCATCCATCCTGATGCATTTCATCTTACCTACTGTCTCTGAATTTCCCTAAGCTAGGCATGCACCAAGCGTTTTCTCTTGCAGGAAATGTGCTATATTTCACCATCCATTTTTTGTTACAGAAGAGTGAGTCTTGGTTTGACTTGAATTAAATTTAAACAAATCACTTTTGATAAGTTAATATGCAAATTTTTGCTCCATTTTCATGTTTCAACACATGCTACTGTAATGGCAACATTTGCTGCTCCTTCCACAATTTTTGGAACGACTGCCACACTTGTCTACACAGGCGAAATTCATCAAAATATTCAAATCAGTTTCAAAAGTATCTCGAAGCACTGGGTACACAAGTCTCCAGCAGTGGGCACCATTCTTATAACTCACTTAGTGAGACCTCCTCAAAGCGGATTTGACTAAACTAGTTATAACAACAGTTCTTGTCTCCAGAGCCTTGTCTACACTGAAGCTCCAGCTGGTTTTAAAATCAGTTCTGCTTGTCTGGAATTTTGAGAAAATATCCCCTGTGCTGAGAAGGCCAGTAAAAGAACACCAGTAAGGTAAAGAATAGCCAAATCACAACATGAAAGCCCCATTGCTGGAGTTGTTAAAGGCAGGATTGGACAAAACACTCAAGAGTATTCTATAAGAAACAATTCTTTATTGGTAGGGGAAGGGACAAGATGAGAATAGTTCTCACCATACTGTATCTGATTTTCATGATACATAACAGCAGGGCTGAGACATGCTAAAGCCTATTTTGTGCTAATCAGCACAGCAGAACCAACAGAGAAAATTATGTAATTGTAGCTTTCTTTATAGTAAATAAACCCAAGCCAGGACTAACATCACAGACTCAATGACAGATTAGTTGTCTAATCAAAGCATACAACAAAAGACATTTCACTGTCAGATTAGGTAGCACTGGGAAGTATATGTTCAAGAATTTAGAGCAAAATGAAGTCTCCAACAAATCTGTATCTAACTGTTCACTCTTTTTAACTACTGAGAGAAATACGGGAGTGTCTTTCCTTTGCAGACCTTCATCTGGTTTTCTCTTGAGCACGTGTTAGAGCATGATATGGTGTGGTTCTGAGCCCCTTGAGGATATGCTCAGCACTTCAGAGAACTGGATCTTTAGACCAGGCCTGTACTTGAATTAAAACTAGGTTCAACAGAATGGTATAGACAGAGCCATTGATTTGATGTTATATACTAAAGGCATGATAAAGATAATACAATATTATTCAAATAAAACCACACCTTAATTGTAAAACGAGAGCTAAGTACATAGATTACATAAATATATAAGACATCGGATTATAGTTATTAAGAGAAAAAGAATGTTGATAATTATTTTAGTAGTTCATCAAATCTGTTTATCCTAAACTATATTGGTTGGTTGATATAAATTGCTGTTAATATAGTCAACCAATTATATACCAATAGGACAAAATCAGACCCTTGAATCCAAACCCCTACAAATTTCAGAGCCAGGGCAAGGTAGGAAGCCAAATTTGAATTGCTAGATCCAAGTACACCCATATAGTTTTGCTGCCAGGTCAGATCTGAAACTGTGGCCAGAATCTCATAACAGCAAGATTTCCATTGTTAACAATTGCATTTAAAAATTCTCTTTTAAAACAGGAATGGTTGGATTAGAAATGGAGCAATTTTTCTGTAAAAACTGTTCTACTGTTTCTCTGATTTCTCTGCTTATAGCAAACCCAGGACAGTTAGGTTGTTCATTCAAGGTTTCAGGTTCACCAGAGTAACATGCATCTAAATCATCAATACTGCATTGATGCCAGTGTAAAAAAATTCTACTGAATGATATAACAAAGTTCAGTTTTTGCAATGATTTTTTTATATGCTTTGTGGGAGCCCATGTCTAGAAAAATATGGTAGTTTAATGAATGAAACATCACATACCTTATGAAGGAATCCATATTTTGTTTAAAATTTAGAATCTTCGATCAAAGGTTGGCTCCCAAGTATCCCGAAGTGTCTTATTCCCCAGGTTATCAAAGCACAGGAGAGAGGCTGTGTTTTGCTCAAGAGCATGTGGTTATGACTTGTGTTACTGAACAGTGACATCTACTGGACATTCACTAATGCTATTAACTCAGACCCTATGCTGGAGAATTGTGGTAATGGATGATGTATCTATCAAAAGGGGAGACAGCTATGTAAAAGGGAAAACGATCTTTTTGCAGGCATGGAGATGCCTTGTCAGACCCTAGATTTTACAGCAATGGAGAAATGCAGCCAAGTCCTTGAATGAGCAGCAGCCCGCTCAGTCTTAGACTCAGAAGTTAATATTTTGCCTTAATATTTTCGATGGGCCTGTGATACAGGTTTTTTTTAAATATAACACAAAATATAACCAATTACTGACAATCCTGATCCCATTCTCATGTTGAGGGCTTTTCTAAAGATTTTGAAGGCGGGTCAATGAGCTGATAGTGTGGGATATACCCCAGATTTCATTGACTTATTATGCATAAAAGGGGTGTGTGCATGTGTGAAAGATGGGGTAGATGGAATCTTTAGGTTTCCTCTCCCACAGCCTCTTGCTGCAGTGAAGCCTAGCTGCATGTTCCCTGGAGTCGTAGTGATCATTTGCACTGGATCATCTTGGTTCACATTTTCAAGGCCATCTTCAAGGAACTGGCTAGAAAGTGCCATTTTAAAAAAGGAAACATGAAAATCCTCTTGATGGGGACAAAGGATGGTTCCGTTAACAAGGCAAGCTTCTTGCCTTCACTAAAGCCCGTGACACAGGGGTGGGCAAATTTTTTGGCATAAGGGCCACATCTGGGTATGGAAATTGCATGGCAGGCCATGAATACTCATGAAATTGGGGGTTGGAGGGTGGGAGGGTTCCACCTTGGGGGTGCGGGCTCTGGGGTAGGGCTGATGATAAGGGGTTTGGGGATCAGGGCTGGGGCAGGGGGTTGGGTCATGGGAAGAGGTCAGGGGAGCAGGCTCCAGGCAGCGCTTACCTCAAGCAGCTCCCAGAAACAGCAGCATGTCCCCCCCTCTGGCTCCTACATGGAGGTGCGGCCAGGTGGCTCTGCATGCTGCCCTGTCCACAGGTGCCACACCTGCAGTGCCCATTGTTTGCGGTTCTCGACCAATGGGAGCTGCAATGGCAGAGCTTGGGGCAGCCCTGGACCCCACTTCCTGGCGGGAGCTTGAGAGCCGGATTAAAATATCTGGAGGGCTGGATGTGGCCCCCAGGCCATAGTTAGTTTGCCCACCTGTGCCCTGAGATCTGCATGCATCTCACAAAATCTATGAAATTGGAACCCCTGAAATCTTCCATGGCCCCATCCCGAGTGGAAAAAAAACCAGGTAACTGTGATTTGAAACTCAAATAGTTCCCATTTCTTGATGTGGAAACTGTAAGTTACTGCCTTATATGGGTTAGTTTCACATAGGGGAGCACAAAGCTCCTAGTTTGTAATGCCCTTTGAAAAGTTTTTAGATGAAGAGCACTTTATCACTGTCTCAGTAATAATAATGATTATGGATTATTACATAAACACAATGGTTAGTTCTTGTTATACAGTTTATGCATGGAGTCACTGAGTGTCTGCAGTGACATTTGGGGTTGGCCAACATTGTCCTTGTAAATTTTAATCATTCTCCAAATGGCATTTCAATACATTCGTTTCCATTTGTACTTAAAGTTCTGTGCTTTTTAAAGGACGTTTGATTGTATATCATTAAAATAGTTTTCACTACACACTATGATGCAGCAAAATCACATAAGCATGTATTTTGCTTCTCCTGTATATATGCATTTTTCAGTATTTTTCTTTCCCAATGAAAAAGCTAACTAATGAGATCATTAATGTTATCATTTATAAGGGGAAAGATAGTAACTCAGTTAATGTGCTTGTAGGTACTTAGTTTAAATTACCTCTTAACCTTTAGAAGGATATTATCACTTCAGTAATTAATTGCTTTTTGCCATTTAATTTGCAGTTTATTATTTTCAAGGAAAATTATCCATTGAACCTGAGGGCTTTCTTTTCAAAATATCCACTTATGACCTTTAAAATAAGTTTGATATTGGCTAAACCATTTTTGTTTGCTTGTTTGTTTGAAGAGAGAAAACTCCATTGGCATCTTTATATTCGGAAGACATGTCATGAATAATGTATGCATCCCATGTGCATTTCAAATCTGGAGTTTACGTAGGGGAATGGGGGTGGGAAGCTGAGCCCCTCTGCTTCCTCTTTTCTCTCTAGCTTGGGTAAGCAGTGTTCTCTGAATCCTTTCACTCCTCTTTGGTTGGTGCTGTGAGAGCTCCCCATTCTGCTTCAATCACCTTTAACCATTGCTTCAAATGTAACTTACACGGGAACATCAAGCTATGAACACTTTTGTGTAACTTTAGTGGGTAATAAATAGATTGCAGCCTCAGTTCTGTAAAGTGCTGAGCACTCTGGCTCTCATCCAGCAAAACACTAAAGCACACACTTAACTTTAAGCGTGTGAGTAGTCCAGTTGAGTTCACATGCTTTACTGGATTGGGACCAAACAGCTCAGCATTTTTCAGGACTGAGTTCTATGGACCTACTTCATTGAAGTCAACAACCATTAGCTTCAACATATCAGACTCAAGCTCTATAGTCTTATACTGTTGTGCTGATACTCATATATATTGTTGTGAATTGGGTTAAACCTCGTTGGAGCTGTTGGGTTTGATTACCCCCCCCCCTCATTAAGATAGCTGGCTGGAAAGGCAATGAAAGGGAAAGCATTTAAGATAGCTAGCTGGAAAGGTATGTTTGGATCAGTGAGCAAAGGAACTGTCTCCCTGCTGTTTGATTCTTCCTGTTTTCAGGAAGAAACCAAATGTTATATATAATCTTTGTAAATAAACAAGATTGCATCACAGAAATACCTGACTCTTTCATCCATTTCTTCTCCTAAGTGGAACAACCTACTCCAAATTTGGCTAACCACTCAGGTCAAAAGGAGGGGTAACATTATTATTCTCATTATCTCTAATAAGAATTGTGCCTAAATCCCATCATACAGAAGAAGAATGTATGCAAATATTGTTATTCAGCAGCATGGGTTACCTGACACAAAGTGAGATGTCTCTCTCTGATATGTGGATTTGAATGGGAAGAAGGAGATGGGAAGACTTGGAGGCACAAGTTAAAAAAGGAGATGGTGAAGAAGAAAAAAATGAGAAAGCAGCTGTGATGTAGGCAGTGCCATTGATTTTTGAATGAAAAACTGGAAAGGTGTTTTGAAGTCAGGTGCACAAGTTAAATTAGCCTTTAGGCAGTTCTAACCTGTGTAACTTGCAAGTGTATGATATTATTACCCAAACTGATATGCATTTGGGTGATGGTGTCATGTATCTACTGGCACTGCTGGGGTAATATTTTACCTAGCTATGAATGCTTTCCCTTATGTCATTGCAGAAACACAACATCCAGCTTTATTTGTTATGATCAATGCAAGGAAACACCAGAGTGGATTTGAATATGGAAATATCCATAACTGGATTTTAATTCCAATATTTCCTGCCTACAGCTTTCCACAGCAATGAGGCAGGGCAGTGAAGGAGGGGGACAGATGCTCTTTGCTCCATCCTTCACCCACCATATTTTCTAATACAGGTAGAGGAAGTACAGGCTCTTTACCCCAATCCCTAGGGCTGCTGATACTTGAAGCAGCTGCTACCTCGGTTGTTGTGGCTGGTTTTGCTCCTTGATGATGTTGCTTACACCTGCCTTATTAGAGGACACAGCTTCTTCATGTAAAGGGTCATGGGAAAGGGACAAGCAGGCAATCTAAACATCTAAAATTAACATTGAAATAGTATCAGAGGGGTAGCCATGTTAGTCTGGATCTGTAAAAGCAGCAAAGAGTCCTGTGGTACCTTATAGACTGACAGACGTATTGGAGCGTGAGCTTTCGTAGGTGAATACCCACTTCGTCGGATGCATGTGCTTTGCTGCTTTTATTGAAACAGTAAGAAATCAAAGACTGCCAATTTGTTCACTTTGACCTTCACTTTTTCCAAGACACATATTATGTATGCACAACTGAACTTCAAAAATGTCATTGTTTAAGCAAAGCTGACAGTGATGTGTGTTGTATAAACAGAACTATGACATTTTGGAACAATGCAAACTGAACTGAACAATATGGAGCTTGCTATTTTGCAATACATAGGAAAGTTTCAAATCCATCTTTTGGGGCTAGAAATTCTCATTATTAATATTGGCCCTGGAGATGCTGTGAGAGTTTCTTTAATCACTAAGAACATACAGTTGTTCTCAGATCAGCTGATGTTGCATAATACACCAATGTAAGCAACTAACTAAATTACTACAGATCCTTGCACAGAACTGTCATACTAGCAGACACCTCACCCCAATGAAATGTGCAACACTATGGCAGACTCTCACCAAACACAGAATCAGTGACCACAAACTAAAGATGGAAACTGAGAGGCACCAAGTGCAGTCTAAATACAGAGAGGAGCCACTGGGCAGCGCAGTGGGACAGAAGAAATATTGAGACAAAGGGGCACTTTCTTTCCAGTATCCCAGATGAGAGTCAGGACAAGAAACATATTTCCTCAAATTATCAGGAATCATAAAATATCCAAAAAGACCAACAGAAAAACAGTGTCTGAGAGAAATGAGGGAAATGGCATTGCACCCATACATAGCATCCTGCTGTCAGATCAGGAATGGACAGTAATGACCAATGGACACAGGGAATCAAATACCATAACTAAGTAGTCCCATCATGGGTGGGTTGTATCCACCCTGACAGATGTCTGAGGAGTCTGAATTTTTCTTGGTCTTTGGCAATATGTGTATGACTTGTTATGCCAACATGGTCTCATTGAATTAAAGTAACCTGAGTTGCATTCATAGCTTTTAGTGTATTTGACATAGTTAAGACCATCTATATGAACAGTTATTTTGAAACAGTTTTCCCATTGTAGGATATCAACATGCTGCTTTACACTAACGGAAGCTGTTGGTTAGTGAATGTCTTCAAAGTGTGTTAAAACATGTGCTGTTAACTTATACCCTTAAAAGGAATTTTTCCATTCATATTTCAAATTCAAGCTCAAGTGGTTTGTCAGACCCCGCACCAGATCTCAGTATGTTATAAAATATATTTGATTTAGTTTTGATCTCTTATTACCTGACATATATAATCCTACACAGATCAGATGAGAAAAAGAAACTGCATAGCAATTTAAATAGTATCGTTGCTTTTGTTGCTACTAGGAACCCTAAGTGAGATCAGGACCCCATTATGCTGGGCACTGTGCAAACATAGATTAGAATTTCAAGTCTAAAATATATCCGTTAATAGTATGTCATATATTATTAGTATCCTAAATCTACTCTTTCTGCAAAATTTCTCAAATGTTACACTGTCACAATATTAATAAATAGTATTAATAATCTCTTATGTAGCATTTTTAGCTATATACCCAGTTAGCTTTACAAAGGAGGCTGAGCATTATAATCTCCATTTACTGATGGAGAAACTGAGGTACAAGGAGGTAAAGTGTCATTCCCAAGGTCACACAGGCTGTCAGTGGAAGGGCCAGGAACAGAATCTAGTTGTCTTGACTCCAAAGTTTGGATCCTGTCCACTGAACCAAAATGCATCCTCCTTTTTAAGCTAACAGGGTGAATTCCCATTGACTTTGATGGGGTCAGGATTTCACCAATATAGTCTGCATTACAACATTGGTAGTTAACTCAACTGTCACTGTGTGCTAGAAATCTAATGCCAAATATACTTTAGAAAGAATCCTGTTCACTTTGCTGGCACTGTATGTCCCTGATGTCAAGGGGCATTTTGCTAGAATGAGGCAAACAGGATCTGGCCCTTCATGGGTTTGGTATGAGCTGGATTATGTACTGTCTTGTTATCTGTTGTTTTCAGTCAGCCATAACATACAGGTGCTTCCAGCTCCTGGGCCAGGTGGTTGGATCACCATTATATATTTGATCTTTCATGTTGCTGATTCCGAGACATGACCATAAATCTTCAAGTGAGAGAGCACAAGTTTAATTACAAGCCCCAGAGAACTTGGCAATCTTCATAAACTGGATTGTGCAACATGGTGCTTTGTCACATGACTAATGGCGAGCACAAGCTCTTGTGTCTTGTTCCCAAAACTGCAACAGATTGATGCTGTGACCTTTAGCAAGACATTTAACCTCTGTGCCTCACTTTGCCGATTTGTAAAATGGAGACAATACTTACCAGAACTTGAAAAATTGACCTGTTAGCTGGAAGACTATGATGACTAGTACAGGTGAAGAATTTCTATGCCACCAGGCCCTCAAAAAACCCCAGTGCCCTGAAGTTTAAAGAAATAAAAGAGTTAACTATGGGCCAGATTTTCCCAACTGCTCATGAAACAAAGTAGCCTTAAAATGCTGGAAACAGCTGGTAGAAAATTCCCCTTGTGCAGGGGAACTCTCTGCTAGTAGAAGGCTTGTGAGGAAAGGAAGGGGCACATCAGGTTCATTTTGGGGGAAGACTGTGGTGAGGGGGCATGATCCTCCTCTGCCATAAGGTCGACTACGCAGTCTGCTGCCCTAACTTCCCCAGGAGCTGCGTAGCTGAGGGGCAGGAAGCCATAACTAGGTCTCTGCAGATACCACTCTTCCCTACATGTGAGACCAAGACGGCCTGTGGATTGTATGCAACCGCAGCACTGTCAACCAACTTTCTACTTAATAAACTTTAAAAAAAAAGTGACTTATTCTGTGCCTTGTGCTTTTGTTGTTCAACCTTTCCCCTCCCTGGCTTCACTCCGTTTTCTGTGAGAGATCATGTTGTAAGTTCTCTGCATTGTTCGAAGAGTGCTGTTCCCTTGTTTTCTTCTCTCTCCCTCCATCCCTTTGTATCTTTTTCTCTTTCTTTCCCTACGTTGTGTTCTTTTTCTCTACTTCCTCTCCTTTACCTTCTGTCTCTACATCTCTCTCTTACTAGGGTGACCAGACAGCAAATGTGAAAAATCGGGATGGGGGTGGGGGGTAATAGGATTCCAAAATCGGGACTGTCCTTATAAAATTGAGACATCTGGTCACCCTATCTCTTACCCTCCTCCCCAAAAGATCTCTCTCTCCCTCTTGTATTCCTCCTTTTAAAATTGATCCCCATTGATCCCTTGTCTCCCACTCAACAGATTCCCTTCTCCTCACCATAATGCACCCGCCTGCATGCACCTCCATCAGGCTGCTGCTCCTCACCACTTAAGAGGTCAGCCTCTGGGCTATTCTGCTCTCTGGCTTGCCCAGAGGAGTGAGGAGTCATTGGCTCCGGTCACTCTGTTCCTGGTCCAGTGCAAATTTCTACTTGCCTGGACACCCAGGCTTTTGAAGCATCTGATAGATATCTACCTCACAGGAATGTTGAAGTACTTGACAAGCACAGATTGAGCCTCACAAGCTGTTAGTATTGCAAAATACTATTATCTTATTTGCTGGGTCTGGTCGTTTGAAAGGGTGTAATCCATAAACCACATGCCCATTTTCTGCATGTCAGATCAGATTCCTATTTGTAGTATATGGAGTTAGGATTGCCTATGTTGTCTTTCAAAAATACGGGAGGGGCACGGGGGTCCATACTTGCATGATGGAAGGGTGACACGGCCATATTTGAGTGGTGGCATGACCCCATGCACCAGGTTGCAACACCACTCAGATTTGGCCTAGCTGCCCCTCTGTCAGCACTCTAAATCAGTACGGCATGCCTGGATTTCAGAGCCCTCTGGCAGCACTATGCCCCTGGTTGAAATGAGAGATAAAAGATGTTCAGTACTAATTGAGTATAGGAGAGGTGATTTTTTATTTTAAAAAGTGACATCTGTTATAATATGGGACTGTTGGCAACCCTATGCAGAGTGCTTGTATGATTTTTATACCCTTTCGTCTGCTCAGTGCTGATTTAAGAGTCATTTTTCTGTCTGCTTCTGCCAAAATAAGGAAGTGGGATGAGGAAATCAATAGAAAATTCTACTTGCTAGACACTACTTTGCTGCCATCTATAGCTTTGTTAAAGGAATTTGGTGCTCAGACAAATTGCACAATGTCAACTAACTGCCTTCCATTCGTGCCAGGTGATTGTTTTGTGAAATTAACCCCGCCTCTGACATCTTCAGACCATGAGCTCCCCACAATCTCCATCCAAACTAGCTGAATGGGGGAAAACACTTTTCAGCAAAGAAGCAAACACACAAGAATTTTATTCAAAGGCTGACTCCGACTTTTGTTTCAGTTGTAGCCATGTTAGTCTGTATCAAAAAAAAAAAAAAAAAAAGTCCTTGTGGCACCTTAGAGACTAACACATTTATTTGGGCATAAGCTTTTGTGGGCTAGAACCCACTTCATCAGATGAATGAAGTAAAAGATACAGGAGCAGGTTTAAATACATGAAAGGATGTGAGTTGCCTTACCAAATGTGAGGTCAGTCGAAAGAGATAAATCAATTAACAGCAGGATACCAGGGGAGGAGAAATAACTTTTGAAGTGGTAAGAGAGTGGCCCATTACAGACAGTTGACAAGAAGGTGTGAGTAACAGTAGGGAGAAATTAGTATTGGGGAAATTAAGTTTAGGTTTTGTAATGCCCCAATCACTCCCAGTCTTTATTCAGGCCTAATCAGATGGTATCTAGTTTGCAAATTCCAGTTCTGCAGCTTCACATTGGAGTCTGTTTTTCAAGTTTTTTTTTGTTGTTGTTGAAGAATTGCCACTTTGAGGTCTGTTGTTGACTGACTGGAGAGGTTGAAGTGTTCTCCTACTGGTTTTTGAATGTTATGATTCCTGATGTCAGATTTGTGTCCATTTATTCTTTTGTGTAGCGATTGTCCAGTTTGGTCAATGTACATGGCAGAGGGGCAGTGCTGGTACATGGTGGCATATATCACACTGGTAGATGTGCAGATGAACAAGCCATGATAGGACCTAACCACATCAGCCATGCCATCCAGGGCTCAGAGCACAGGGAGCAGGGCTGGGGAAAGGCAAGAGGAGCTGGGGAGCTCCAGCCTGGTAAATCGCCAGGCTGTGGGCCTTGCTAAAAGGCCAAAACAGGTACTGGGGTTGCAGAGGCTGCAGCCTGGGCTTAGGCAGAGGCAGCTGGTCTGACCCCCGTGCCAATGACTGCAGTTTGCCCCAGTGAGCGGGGGCTAGATGATGACTGACAGTAGCCACTGAGGCAAGGTGGGTGAGAGGGTTGGAGGTTCCCTTGGGAGGGGAGACCCAGACTGTGGGTTACTGTGCAGTGGCACCAGGGACCGGGATGGGCACAGGGGTCCTAAGGCAGGTGAGACACCAGCCAGCAGAGGGTGCTCTGGGCTGGACAAGAGCTAATCCCCACGAGAACCAGCAGGAGGTTCTGCATCGGTGAGTCTCACTTTGCTACAGATGCCTAAAAGAAGGCTATAAAACCAGCCAAAGCCCCTCATACAAACAGCCTGTTCAGTTGCAGGAGGCTGGAATATACTTTCTTGACAATCCTTGCTGAATTCTCTAGTGGAAGACAAAAACAAAAAAACCTTCCAAGTTTCCTGCCAGTGTATAATATTTAATTGCCTTTTGTCTGATGGATAAAACTATTTAACAAATCCACCCATGGAGGGCATCTGAAAACAAAAGCGGATGCCTCAAAAAACAATGAGTGATGGAACCTATTGAGACCATCACAGTGGTTTCTGAGATGTTCGTAGGTCAACCTGCATGAATCAGACTTGGCAAGGACTTAGACTTATCTCACAGTTGCGGTTCAGATGTTCATTCCTTCTGACTTTTAGGTGTGTCTTGATTCTGTCAACTCATCCATCAATTTAACAATACTTTTAAACTTTGTTTATCTTGGCTGCTATCACCATCCATTTTAATTTTGGGATGTTGGTTGTGGTTGTTGCATGGTTTTTTCAAATAAGATCTTTTTGCTCACAGACCTACATCTGTGTCTGTATGTGGTTTAAATGCCTTCATTCTGAAGCTGAAACAGAATTTTGGCTGGGAAGTGGGAATTGTGAAATTAGTGGCACCCAGAGGTTTGTGAAGTGGAGTTTGGATGCAGAGGATGTCTGGATGTTAGGGGAACACAGAGCAGTCGAGGGTTCAGTAGAAGAGGAAGGGGGAAGAGCTGGAGTTGAGGAGGGATGCAAAGAGTCCTAGAATGGCTGCAGACCAACTGGCAGGCTTGAAGTTGGGGAGTGAGAAGTTGCAGAGCCAGCTCAGGGAAGCTGGCTTTATAAAGAGAGGAGATTGCAGTACAGGTCAGATGTACTGAAGCCATTTGAAGAAGCAATCAAAAAGTAAAGATGAAATTTGAAAATGTTCAATGCACTTGCTTGATTGTACTAACTTTAAATGGCTGCTACCGAGTCCTCATGGACAAGATGGGCTCTGAGCTTGCAGTTTTTCTTGATGTGAGTAGTTCACATGGAAAAAAAATACAGTGAACTAAAAATGTTTTAGAGGTTCAATAGCTTCTCTTAGCCTTAAAGCCAAGATCCACCTGATTACTTGCCGTTCCACTTCAAGAATAACATTCAAAACAATAGCCTAAAAATGCCCCAAGACCACTAAGGAGATGAGCTGCTGTTCGAGCCTTCACTATTTGATCCATATACTATCATTCAAATGAAATAAACTTTCAATAACATACACGCTTTGTGAGGCTTTGATGCCTTCAGAGCTCATGCCTTCCATAGCAAGGGGAGGCTTTGCCTTCCCTTGCAACCATGTGTCAGTATGGAGGCATGTAGTACAGCAAACGGGAAAATACAAACAAAACACCAACCCTCATAACCTTGGTCATAGCCTGCAGAAAATTAGACAATTAAGTGTCATCATGAAACCATGCACCAATATTCAGTATTGAATATGGCTCCATCCAATGCCCATTAAAGTCAGTGGAAGGATTCCCACTGAACTGAACAGACATTGGATTAAGTTTTGTAATTTGCAGGAAATCAGTTTTGAAAACAGTTTGCAACTTGTCAGCAAAAAAGGGTCAAACACAACTTTGCTGGACTCTAGCAGTCCAGTATTATCCATTGTCACAGGTCCAACTTTCTAGGTTTGAATGCACTTCCCCTCTAAATTTAAAAACAAACCAACCCCTCCCCCCCATATTGAGGAATATATTTCCTGTCCTCAATGCTTGAGATGAGATTTATATACAGACTCCTCTACACATGAATGTGAGAAAATATCTTTAGCTCTTTGTAGGGGAGATTCATTTCCGTTATATAACTATATGGTAAGACAATAAGAGTGTAATGTACACACAGGTTGTGTATATTGTGGACTCCCCCAAACCTTATGTATTTAGGGGCATGCACAGGGGGCAAGCAGAGGCACAGAACTGGGCTGGGGTATGGGGGGAGGAAGGGAGAGCCAGCTCCCCAAGCCGCAGCGGGTGGGAAGGAGTTCCTCTGGCCATGGGGGGTGGCGGGGAGAGCCAGCTCCTTCTGCTATGGGGGCCACAGAAAGTGCCCCTCCAAAAGCGGCCAAATTCTTATTCCTGTGCACACCCATAATGCAATCCCTTTGTTCAAGGAAGCACAAAATCTGCTCTCTCTATGCTCAGTTGGGGGCAGAAATCTGTCAAAAGGGACAGATGCAGAGCAATAGCTGCAACACCTGCTGCAGTGAGCTGGCCCAGCATGCCCGGGGAAGCAGGATGCATTATCCCCAGGGTGGTGCATCTTGCTCATTCCCTCTATATACTAGAATTGTGAGGTGAGGGTGGACTGAGTGGGGGGATTGAACCTCCTCGGGCACAATCCCTCTCCAGCATCCTTTGGGGCTGAGTAGTTCTGCACACACATACACAGAAGTCCTGCTCCAATTCAATGCTTTTCATAAATGGAACAACTGAGCCCTGTATATAGGAATAAGTAAGACTTTGCAGGACATGCGAGCTTTATTCTGTGTAAAAACATCCACACAGTGTTGGCTGTATTTGCTTATGATGGAAACTGTGCACAAAGGCCCCTTCCATTTCAATATACAGAAGAAAGCCACAAAGGGCACAACTTGTGTAGCAGTCTTGGAAGAAGAAAACAGCAATTCTAGATCACATGTTCTTCCTCTGGGGAAGCTCATAGAAGCCCCTTGGCCAGAACTCCATCTGGGCAGCGCTTGATACGGGGCAAGGCTGGAGACGTGGAGCATTTGTGCTCTGCAGTATACTCCCTTTCTGAGGAAGCAGATGTCCAAGCATCTATCTATGTTTTTTCTAGCACAGCCAGAAGCAGCATTACCTTAGGTCTGGTCCATACTACAGACCTATAGCAGTGTGAAAATCCACCCTGCTGAGTGACATAGTTATATTGAAATAACCTCGCTCCCTCGCACCAGTGTAGACAATGCTATGTCAATGGAAGAGCTTCTCCCATTGACATGCTACTGCCTCTGGAGAGGTGGATTAACTATGCCGACAGGAGAGCTCTCTCCCATTGGCATACAAACATCTTCACTTAAGCTCTACAGAGGTATTTGTAGTGTAGACCTGCCCCTAGATTCCATATGTGCTGTCCTTTCAGAAAAGGCTTTGTGCAGGCATAGGATAGATGGTCAATGGGAGCACATATGCAAAGGCTAGGTTACCATGGATGAAGAGGTACAGATCTCAGGACATCTACTGGCTCAGAAGACACACCGCTGGGCTGTTCTATGGTGACATAGGGGTGCAACCGTCTCACCCCTCATGGAATGAGTAGAAGAGACTGCTTCAACTCATGGAGTTTCAGGAAGACCCCTTCCATGGGTTGTTCCTACACTGGTTGAATTTTTCCTAGTGTGATGTATGTCTGTACCTTTCATTCATATTAACATATACAACTACCACTCAATTTATATTACTTTTATTGTATAAACTTGCTCATTTATGCACCAGGCATCAAATAAAAGTGAATAACTGTCCTCAGGGTAAAGAACTCTCTTGCTTATCATTAGACCTAAATCTTTTGTTCACACAACTTATAATATTTGCTGACTATCAATCATTTATGTTTAATAACTCATCATAACAGTTATGCCCCCACCCCAATTTCCTGGCAAATACAATATGACTGAAGAATTATGAACAAGTTCTTCAAGAATGTGGTATGTGTATATAGTTTCAATATATACAAAGCTCAAAGAGGAATTACTAAAGCATTAAACTGATAGTGCTGGAGTGTAGTTCTAAGCTGTGTGTGGCATGAAGCACAGACAGTGAAAACAACATTGCTAATTATAGGTGTGATTTGGAAAGCTTTTCTCAAGTTGCATAATACTGGCTCACACTATCGATCCCTGTGTGGTCAACAGGCTCGATTCTCCTCCCATGTACAGCTGTATTATAGTGGTGCAGATCCTCTGACTTCATTAGAGCTACTCAGGGTTACATGATTGTGAGAGGAGAATCAGGCCCAATGGTGCCACTTGCATGAGCAAATATCATACAGCATAAGAGGGTCCAAATTAGATCCTAGCAGTAAGGGACAAGCATCTTGCCTTTGTTTCTCTATGTGATGGACCAGTACAAGCCAGGCTGATCAAGGAAGGATTCTCATGCCTGGATAGAGTTCAAACACCTGGTCAAAGAAAGGCAATACAGGGCACAAGGCACAATCCACATGCCCCTAGCCCCTCATAAACTCATCCTTGTGCTGTGGCCCTGCCCCTTCTTGGGACAGCAGAGGGTTTCAGAGTTGAGACAAATGGCCTGGGGCATTTCACATCCCTTAGAGCTATTGATTCAGGCTGTTTGCAGACTCAGACAGGCATTAGTTATACTCAGGCCACAATTTCAAAGTTTCTTTGCAGCCATGAGGAAGAGGATCATCATTTTTTAATGAAAGATGAGATTCTGATCTCATCATGTGACTGAGGGAGCCTAGCTCCAGTCCCATTGTGCACGTCTTAATCTAGCATTGCTTTATGATGAGAAAACAAAACAAGACCCTGTGCCTTTAAGGTTAGTCCCAAACATACCAAGCATGTTGAGCAAGTCCTCTCCACACAGTTCCTTTATTCTGTCCCTCCCAGACACCCTCCCTTCTTAGTGTGTTAATTAACTCCCCAGAGCTGGCCTAGCCTTAGCGAGGTTCCCATCTGTGGGCCTTCATCTAAGCAGGCTAGCCCTCCCCTGGCAATCACAGCATGGAATGCACACTCATCACACTGGCCCTGCCTCACTGTTTCTTCTATCGTTATTATTTTTAAATTACAACTAGGAAAGAACAAAATGTGCAGCCCCTTTATGCAGTTCATTTATGAAAACAAGATGGTTAACTTGTGGTGGTTCCTTGTTAATCTCCCTTTGAGAAGGTTGGGGCTTGCCATGGAAAGGGGCAAAAATCACTGAGAAATCCACAGAAATCCAGTAGAGGTCAGGAATATCTACATGGAGGCCATGTGCCTCCACGTGATCATCAATCCTTCATTCCCATGGGAACATAGCTATTCCCATGTCCTCCCCCGGGGGATTGCAATCACTGGGTGTGAGTGGGGATCAGACAGAATTAATTTACATTGGGTTGCTTGTAGGAACTCCCACAGAGGAGCTTTACTGGCATCAGAGGGAGAGGAGGAACAGGCAACAGTGTCTGCACTACATCAGACTGGAAATAGGGCACAAATGTTTAACAGTGAGGGTAATTAACCATTGGAACAACTTATCAAGGGTTGTGGGGATTCTCCATGTATGGCAATTTTTAAATCAAGAATGGATGGGGTTTTTTTAAAAGCTCTGCTCTAGTTCAAACAGTAATTAATTCAGGAAATTCCTATAGCCTGTGTTATACTGGAGGTCAGACTAGATGATCACAGTGGTCCCTTCTGGACTTATTATCTATGAGTCTATGAATTATAGACTCATACACTTTAAGGTCAGAAGGGACCATTATGATCATCTAGTCTGACCTCCTGCACAATGCAGGCCACAAATCTCACCCATCCACTTCAATAACGAAAACCCCTGAACCTATATCTGAATTATTAAGTCCTCAAATTGTGGTTTGAAGACTCAAGCTGCAGAGAATCCTTCAGCAAGTGACCCGTGCCCCATGCTGCAGAGGAAGGCGAAAAAACCTCCAGGGCCTCTGCCAATCTGCCTGGAGGAAAATTCCTTCCCGATCCCAAATATAGTGATCAGTTAAACCCTGAGCATGTGGTAAGACTCACCAGCAGCACCCAAGAAAGACTTCTCTGTAGTAACTCAGATCCATATCCCATCTAATATCCATCTCAGACCGACTGGCATACTTACCTGCTGACAATCAAGATCAATTCCAAATTAATTGCCAAAATTAGGCTATCCCATCATACGCGCCTCCATAAACTTATCAAGCTTAGTCTTAAAGCCAGAGTATGTCTTTGCCCCCACTACTCCCCTTGGAAGGCTGTTCCAGAACTTCACTCCACTAATGGTTAGAAACCTTCGTCTAATTTCAAGTCTAAATTTCCTAGTGTCCAGTTTATATCCATTTGGTCTTATGTCCACCAGGGCCGGCTCCAGGCACCAGCTTATCAAGCAGGTGCTTGGGGCGGCAACTCCGGAGAAGGGCAGCACTTTCATGTATTCGGCGGAGGGTCCCTCACTCCCACTCGGAGCGAAGGACCTCCAGCTGAATTGCCACAGATCATGACCTTGGCTTTTTTTTTTTTGGGGGCTGCTTGGGGTGGCCAAACCCCTGGAGCCGGCCCTGGTGTCCACATTGGTACTAAGCTTAAATAATTCCTCTACGAAGGCCTCATCTAAAACAGGATGCTGTTTATAATTAGTTATGACATGGCATGAGCTGCTTCAGAAGAGTGTTGGAGGCAGAGAGAAGCATTGGTCAAAGTTAATAAGCATTTGAAGGTTGTACTGAACACTGAGGAGGAAGGAGAATTGTTTGTAGGAGGTTGTGTACATTTAAGTAATGTAACTGACTAACAAAAGGAAAGATACTTTGGCTGCATATTAGGAAACTTTCCTGTTGGTGAGTGCTAATGAATTACGGACTAAATTCCAAGTGAAAGAGTAGAGGTCACATCTTTAGAGAAACGTAATCTGCATTATTTCCCACAGTGACACCCTGGAGAGGGGGCATCCCCTTGGCCTTGCCCACTTTGTGCTTTGCTGCATGTTACCCTACAACAACAGAGCTTCAGACATTTGGAAAGGGCTTCCTTAGAGTTAGAGGTGTAGGGAATGATGTTTCCTGTGCTCATTCTGACAAAAATTGGCCCCCTCTAGGAGAGATTGTGCAATTCCTCCTCATCCCCGCGTAAAGTTACTTAGATTATCATCTGGCCCTAAGTATTTTGTCTGTTATTTTTCATATCAAGTTACTGTGAAGAACATGGGAATTATCTGTATTATTTTTATGAATATTATGTATATCTCTTTTTTTTATTGTGACTATGCTGTTTGCTACATGGATTCAAAGGGGTAATTCTTGCTGGAGCTCACCTCGTCTCCAGGGGGCTTTAGTAACCCCACTCGTCCCTATTTAACAGACAATGCAGACAGACGTCTGCCCCTCACATGTGGTGCATAAACTGGTTTGACTAGGTTTAGAAGAGCTAGGCCAGGCAAAGGAATTTTGAGGGGCATCAAAAGGGGATCCTGGAGGAACAGGGGGATGCAGAGAAACAGACTGGAACTTCAGTCCCCAAAGCAGGGAGAAGTTGGGACTGCCTAAAACTTTGAGAGAAAAGCTAAGCTTTAAGTAAGACATATGTATGTATGTCTTTTGTTGTTTTAACCTTTTTTTCTGAAATGACACTGCAAGGGGGCTCATCCTCATTGTAGTAGAGAGCAGGCTAACGTGCTTTTCTGGGCTCAGCCAGCACCAACCAGGCACAACTATAAGACTTGTTCTGCCTGCAGAGAAGAAGCTTAAAAAGGGAAAGCCTGCCACACGAAGGGGCGATGCCTAGGGAGAAGACTGCTGGCTACAAGAACAGATCCACAAAGAGGAAGACAGCTGCAGCTGTATGAACCAGGAATGGGGTGACCCAAAGGAGGGGCTGGAGGAAGACTCTAACCCTAATTAAATATTGCTATACCTGCACATAAGCCAAACCCCAAAGGAGCGACCATAAAGACTGCCTATGGGCTTGTCTTCACGTACAGTGGCACAGCTGCAATGCTGTAGTGCTTTAGTGAAGACATCCCTACACCAATGGGAGAGCTTCTCCCATCGGTGTAGTTAATCCAGCTCCCCAAGAAGTGTCAGTTCTTCTGCTGACATAGTGCTGTCTGCATGGGGCAGTTAAGTCGGTATAACTACATTGCTGGGCAACATGGTTATACCAATACAGGCCTGTAGTGTAGACTTGGCCTTAGAGACTGACCACCTTTGTCTGTCTTTCTTATTCTGATTACCCCTCTCTCAGGGGAAGGAGAGGGAAAAGGACCTTTTTGTGTGCACTGTTTTGAGAATCCTTTGTATGCCACAGACAGGGGGAGGACTCTGTAAGTAACACAAATCACAGTCAGGTAGGAGGTTGGGGAACCCACCTGGGAGGGGGACACCCACCCATCACAGCTACATTCCTATAGATAAATAAATAATGCTTTGTTTGGAAGAAGCTGTTCTGAGTCACTGCATTTACCAAATGGTCACAACCAATGAAAATCACTTGCAGGTTCTAAATCGGGGTGGGAAAACTTTTTGGCTTGAGGGCCACATCTGGGTATGGAAATTGTATGGCGGGCCATGAATGCTCACAAAATTCGGGGTGTGGAGTGTGAGAGGGGGTGCAGGCTCTGGAGTGGGGCCAGAAATGAGTTCAGGATGCAAGAGGGGGCTCCGGGCTGGGGCAGAGGGTTGGGATGTGGGAGAGGGTGAGGGCTCTGGCTGGGAATGCAGACTTTGGGGTGCAGCTGGGGATGAGGGGTTGGAGGTGCAGGAAGGTGCTCTGGGCTGGGACAGAGGGGGTTCAGAGGGTGGTAGGGGGATCAGGGCTGGGGCAGGGGTTGGTGTGTGGGAGGAGGTTAGGGGTGCAGGCTTCAAGTGGCGCTTACCTCAAGGAGCTCCCAGAAGCAGGGACACGTTCCCCCTGGTTCCTACACGGAGGCGTGGCACCAGCCAGGCAGCTCTGCACACTGCCCCACCCACAGGTGCCACCCCTGTAGGGTATCCGCTCCCATTGGCCATGGATTCTGACCAATTGGAGCTACAGACCTGGCGCTGGCGGCAGCGTGCGGAGCCCCTTGGCTGCCCCTGCACATAGGAGCCAGAGGGGGGACATGCCATTGCTTCTGGAAGTTGTGTGGAGCCATGACACAAGCAGAGCGGCGCAAGCCCCCAATCCCACTCCCTGGCTGGAGTGCCAGAGGTGCTGACTGAGGAGATATCTGAGCCATTAGCAATTATCTTTGAAAAGTCATGGAAGACCGGAGAGATTCCAGAAGACTGGAAAAGGGCAAATATAGTGCCCATCTATAAAAAGGGAAATAGAGACAATCTGGGGAATTACAGACCAGTCAGTTTAACTTCTGTACCTAGAAAGATAATGGAGCAAATAATTAAGCAATCAGTCTGCAAACATCTAGAAGATAATAAGGTGATAAGTGACAGTTAGCATGGATTTGTCAAAAACATATCATGTCAAACCAACCTGATAGCTTTCTTTGATGAGGTAACAAGCCTTGTAGATAGGGGAAGCGGTAGATGTGGTATATCTTGACTTTAGTAAAGCTTTTGATACTATTTTCCATGACCTTCTCATAAACAAACTAGAGAAATGCAACTTAGATGGAGGTACTATAAGTGGTTGCAAAACTGGTTGGAAAACCGTTCCCAGAGAGTAGTTATCAGTGGTTCACAGTCATGCTGGAAGAACATAATGAGTGGGATCCCACAGGGATCAGTTCTGGGTTCTGTTCTGTTCAATATCTTCCCCAAAGATTTAGATAATCGCATAGCGAGTATATTTATAAAGTTTGCAGACAATATGAAGCTGGGAGGGGTTGCAAGTGCTTTGTAGGATAGGATTAAAATTCAAAATGATCTAGACAAACTGGAGAAATGGTCTGAAGTAAATAGGATGAAATTCAATACGGACAAATGCAAAATACTCCACTTAGGAAGGAACAATCAGTTGCACACATACAAAATGGGAAATGACTCCCTAGGAAGGACTATTGTGGAAAGGAATCTGGGGATCATGATGGACCACAAGCTAAATATGAGTCAATAGTATAAGACTGTTGCAAAAAAAACAAACATCATTCTGGGATGTATTAGCAGGGGTGTTGTAAGCAAGACATGAGAAGTAATTCTTCCGCTCTATTCTGCGCTGATTAGGCCTTAACTGGAGTATTTTGTCCAGTTCGGGCATCATATTTCAGGAAGGATGTGGACAAACTGAAGAGAATCAAGAGAAGAGCGACAAAAATAATTAAAGGTCTAGAAAACATGACCTGCAAGCAGGGCCAGCCCACATTTTGGTACCTGAGGCGGGGAGCTTAAATGATGTTCCCATGCCCCCTTGTTTGGGCGAAAACTTCGAAAGGTCTCAGTTCTGCCTTCTTCCTGTTCCCCAGTAAAGGAGAACTAACAACTTAAAATGACTTGTTCAAAAATTTTAAGTAACACTTAATTTGCTGTTCAAGCATTTGAAAATTTAACTTTTCTTGTCTGCATAGTAAACACTGGCATTGTTATCTGTTTGAATAATCAAAGCGGTGCTTTCCATGCCTTCTCAATTGCAAAGATCTGAACTGCTTCCTGAAGGTCCACGGTCTGGGCCAGCTCATGCTCTGTTGAGATGGTTGCAAAGCCAACTAGCCTCGCCTGTGTCATTGTGGAGCGTAGATGTTTTTATTAACTTCACCTAGTAGAAGCTGCATTCTCCACTGGCAACTGTTACAGGAAATGTTAGAAGTATGTTAGTTAATAAACCTTTAGATATTTTATTACAGGATTGGCTACAGGTTATGTCTTTGGTGTAAGATCTAGGGTACTACCTGATCTGGGATAAATGATTGGTCTCTTGGGACTGGAAGCAACCTGAATATCTCATGATTTTTGATGAAAGTAACCATTTATCACTAAGTCCAGCTTGCCTGCGCAACAAGATAGACCGGAGAGCCATCTGTGACTCTGTGGTGAGACTGATATAAGAATCCTGGAGTTCACATTTCTTATCAGTTGGTAAAATCTAATTATACAACACACTGCCAATTTGGGGTGTTTGCCCTATTTTTGACTGCATACCTCAGGGCAGATTCTCACACTTGTGAGCCACTGGAGACAACATGACAGCACCTATTTCTGATTAATGATCCATGACTGGCACAATGACAATTTAATGATACATCAACAGGGCAACAATCATTAGGCAAGAGAAACTGCAGTCCAGTAGTTACGGTACCCACTGGGAGATGGCATACCCAGGGTTCAATCCCCCTGCTCCACTCTTTTATTATTTTTCACAGCGGAACAGCTTCAACAGCCTGAAGGAGCACCATCCTATAGTTCAGTGCTTAGAGCATTCTCCTGAATGGGAAACCTCAGTTCAAGTCCTTTCTTTGCCAGAGATGGGGGATTGAATCTAGTACTCACATATCCCAGCTCAATGCTCTAACTAAAGTGGCACCACCACTCCTCCTCAGGCCACCAGATTTTGACCTGATCCACTAAGTGTGTTCAGAGGCTACCAAAAGGATCAGGCCCCCCATGCAAGATAAGCACCCAAATGCCTCTCTGCTCTGATTTGGGTTGCTGCGGGGCTGAGACAGGAGACAGGCATCTAGACATCTAGGAAGTAGCACTGTACATGCCAGGAGTCAGAAAAATGCGTACCCTGAAAACTCTGGCGCTAAGTGAATTTAGGTACCTACAGGCATCAGGAGGAGTTCTATGGCTCACAGTGAAGCCAAAATTGGGATTTAGGTGCCTAAACCTGAGACTTGAGCACCGACCTCTGTTGAGCCCCTAGAGGAGGTAGGCACCTGGGTAAAATCCTATTAGGGGCCTAGAAGCTTTGTCATGCACCGAAATATGTTTGCAAAGGTAGCCCAAAGCCCCTCTCTGCAGCATCACAGAGCGCAGGCTACCGTCCTGGGCTCACTACGTCCAAACAGCACCCTCAGGCTCCCGAGAGCCACCCGCCGGGTGAGGGGCTTTGTATGCCATCGCCAAATATGTGCTCAGCCTCCCTAGGCCAGTGGTCACCAAGTTGGCTCCCTGCCTGCCCCAGCCCCACACCACACCCAGAAACAGCCAGCTGGGGGGGAGGGAGGAGGGGCAGGGGGTCTCCGTCCGTGCACTGCCCCTCTCTGCAAGCACTGCCTCTCCAGCTCCCATTAGCCAGGAACGGGGAGCAGTGGTCAATGGGAGCTGCGGGGGCGCGCTTGCAGAGAGGCGCATACGCAGAGCCACGTGTCACCCCCCCACCCCAGGGGTTGCAGAGGCATGTTGGCCCCTTCCGGGAGCAGTGCGGTCTCAGGGTAGGCAGGGAGCTTGCCTTAGCGACAGCCATACTGCATCACCAACTGGGAGTCGCTGTTGGTAAGTGTTACCTGGCAGGAGGCCACACCCCAAGGCCCCTCCCAGAGCCAGCACCCCTACCCTTTCCTGTACTCCAAATCCCCTCCTGCACACCAAACCCCAGCCCTGAGCCCCCTCCCAGTGCCAGCACCCCAAACCAGCCCTGAGCCCGCTCCTAGTTAGCACCCCACACCCCGTCCCAGAGCCCCCTTCATCCTGCCCCAGCCCTGACCCCCCAAGCCAGCTCCCTGTACCCCCTCCTGCACCCCAACTCTCTGCCCCAGCCCAGAGCCCCCTCCTGCACCCAAACTCCCTCCCACAGCTTGCACTCCTCACCTCCCACCCCAGGCTCCCCACAGAGCCGGCACCCCCTCCTGAACCCCAGCCTGGTGAAAGTGAGTGAGGGTAGAGAAGAGCGAGCGGTGGAGGGAGGGGCGATGGAGCGAGTGGGGAGGGGTAAGTCCTGGGTTGTCCTTAAATTCAAAAAGTGATCTTGGGCGTAAAAGCGTTAGAGACCCATGTGCTAGGCCCTGCCTGACCTGGGCAGACCCCAGAGCCCCCGACCCAGGCGCACTCCCTGGGCGAGCGACGCCAGCTGGGGGGGGAGGGGGGTGTCAACAGAGCTCCCACTGCTTCCGTCCGCCGCCATGGCGCCCCGCCCTCACCGCTTCCCCGCGGAGTCCCGACCCAACCCCCGTGCGCCGCCATGGGGCCCTGGCCATCCCCTCCCTCTCTGCGTCTCCACGGAGCCCCGGCCCCGACCCCCGTGCGCCGCCATGGAGCGCCTGGTGTCCCAGCACATACTGTCCCCCATGGGTCTAGACAGCGGAATCAAGTTGCTCGGAGTCGGTTCCTGCGGGGAGTGTTTTTGGGCCGCTCCCCGGCAGGTGGGTGAGGTGACTGGAGGGGCGCGGCCAGGCCGGTTCCGCCGGGGGAGAGGAAGATGGCGGAGAGCCGGGGCGAGGTGGTGGCTCCGCCATCGGGCTCCGCTCAGGGGCTCCCCGGCAGCACCGGGACCGCGCCCCCCAGTAGCAACCCGCTGTCCCGTAAGCTCCACAAGGTCCTGGAGACGCGGCTGGACAATGACAAGGTGAGAGCGGGGCGGGCGCTGCCTGGCGGGCGGCGGGGGGGAGTTAGGTACTGAGGGCAGCGGGCTGCCCAGGCCGGAGGGGGTGAGTATGGGGGGGTGGGGGGCTGCCCGGGCCGGGGGGAGCAGGCTGCCCATGCGAGTTGCGGGGAGCACTGGAGCAGGGGGATGGGGAGATGCCCTGGCGGGGGTGGAGAGCAGGAGAGAATGCGGGGGGCTAAGGTGCCTGGGGTCGATGCTCTACACCGTGTGGCCCCTGAGCCTCCCAGGGGAGAGGTTTGAACCCTCCTTGACTGACTCTAGCGCGGTCTGTGATCGGTGCTTGCTGAGATGCTCTCGTGCAGCCCCAAAGCCGGTGTTCACAGTTGTCCATACCCAGTCCCACCACACTGGGCCTGGCGAGTTTCCGACCCAGCCTGCGGGTAGGGGTGGCTTCATGTTGGAGTGAATGGGTGATGCTGGCTGCCCCAGCACACTCTTACGCTCTTCTCTTATCCTTCATCATCTTCCCACTGGAGTGTAAAAACCCAAGTGTGACTCAGGCCTGCAACCCATGGGTAGGTGTCTGGTCGTCTGGGAGTAAAACCTGCAATATTGATGGTAAAGTATGTTCACTAGGCTATATAAAAGCACCTAGGTTATTTACAAGCATCCTATCTAGTTGTGGTAAAGGTGCTTGTCCAAAAGTCCTTCAACAAACTTCAGCTATGGAAGCAAACTTTTCAAAGTATACATTTACACTTTTCATTGGAATCGTATATTATGGGATATTGGCCAGAGTAGTTTTAATGAGGTATTGGGATATGGTCAGCGGTTTGGAACAGAAAATATTCAGCAAACAGTTGTGATATCCCATAACTGCAATCAGAATAGCAATAAATACTATCTACATTATGTGTTTCTATCTCTACCTTATTGTCTTAGACTTTATTACTTGGACATTAAAATTCATGTATTTTGTGTTTAAATTAACATCAGGTATCGCCCACTCTTTTCTGACCATAAGAAAATTCACACTGAAGAACACCTTACAGTTAATTATTTGTGTTAATCTAAATTTTGATTGTGCATGGAACATTCATATCAGTTATTAATATAGTGGTTGAAAGTGATTGTGCACCACGTCACACATGAAAATTTGAAAAAAAATTAAAATAGAGATAATTGAACTGCTTGAGGAGTTTGTTCCAATTTTTTTTTTAAATGTGTTAACTTTAGATGGTTAAAGAATACTCAACATCAATGTTTTGTATCACGGAGGCAGGGAGAGATCACCTGATCATTACCTGTTAGGTTCACTCCCTCTGGGGCACCTGGCGTTGGCCACTGTCAGTAGACAGGATACTGGGCTAGATGGACCTTTGGTCTGACCCAGTACGGCTGTTCTTACGTATTTCAGAACAGAAGTTTTTAGTTAATTTTCTTATATTGTACAGGAAATGCTGGAAGCTCTCAAGGCTCTTTCAACCTTTTTTGTCGAAAACAGTTTGCGCACCAGGAGAAACTTACGTGGAGACATTGAACGCCGTAGCTTAGCCATAAATGAAGAATTTGTCTGCATTTTCAAGCAAGTTAAGGAGGTAACATTTTTGTTAACAAATCATCTTAAAACATGTAGAATTGATCTGAAAAAAAAACCTCTGTAAGTTTGAAAACTCATCTTTTTCACCAGTAGAAGTTGGTCCAGTAAAAGATGTTACCACCTTGTCTCTCTAGTATTGATTACATGAAAACCAAGCCTCAAAGAATTTTTTCTTTTCCAAAGCAAATTTACCATCATAGTAGAATTGTTTCAGCCTCTTCTATAGTTCGACCATTTTTCTCATGTGTAAAGTGTTCATCACTTTGACTTATGAACATAAATACACTGGAGCTAAAGCCTTCCTGGAAATGACTTGACTCGGTACATGTAAATATGTGGTTGGATAGAGACCTCAGTAACTGGATGTGATCATAAAGTGATTTCACTAAAATCAAGCAAAACAGATGCTCTTTACTGAATTGTCTCAGTACTACAGTTTGAAATTTGTTTGGTTATAATGTCAGACTAACAAGAAACAAAGAGATGCTAAACTTCCAAAGCTAACTGTTTTTCCCTTATAAATAAACCAACTAAATGTTCTGTGGTATCCAGATTTAGTTTTTATTGGCATGATAGACTAGCATTGAAGAACCAAAGCAGTGGCAAGTTTTCTTCTGTAGCAATAAAAGGTTGCTGGCCCTGGCGAGCCGTGTGCCAGCGGTTGCTGACCCCTCATGTAGCATAACCATTACAAAAAAATACATCACAATACAAATAAACTACCAGTCTTATTCTGTTCTTAGGAGCTTGAAAGTATAAATGAAGATGTCCAGGCAATGAGCAACTGCTGTCAGGACATGACCATTCGTTTGCAGGTACTGTAGGAATAGATGTCTGTTTTTTCCCTATCTTTCCCTGCTGCATCTTGGCAGATTACTTAACTGCTTTCTGTTAACACAGTAACCAAAAAAGTTTTCTCCATTAACAGCTCTATTAAGGCAACTCTAGAATATTAATACTGCTATGTAACTGTTATCTTAGTATAGTAATCAGTGTGTTTCTAGCTCTAAAGAAAAGGCATTCAACTACTTTCAGGGGAGTTACCTATCACTACTTCCATTTCAGTTATGGGAATATGTTTCTTTCAGAGTATCAAGGTATCCATCAGTTTTTTAATATGGTGAAAAACTGATTATATGAAGAATGCTGTACTTTAACTTTGAATCTAAAAGTGTATTATACAATATAATAAAACTACCTGTTCCTCCTTAATGTGTGTATGGAACTGTTATGAGCATTAATAAGTTCATGAGCAACAATGTTCTACCCAGCTCTAGTTCACTTCCATCAAACACAGACAATGCTGTCAAATGCCTTGACGACTGTACAGTAGATCATGGGGAACAGATAAAAGCTAGCTGGAGCTCAAGCTGGATAATATGGAAGGGATGCAAATAGAAGATATGGCAAAGAATATATTTTCCCTTTTAATTGAATGTGTCTTCCGTTTTTACTCAAGTTGGAAATAACTGGATACTGTTGGATCTCCAGCTGTTTAGGCCATCTTACAACAGGAGTGACCAGGATTGCCTTTTTTCCCCTGGCCAGAAATGTGACCTTTTTCATATATTGACTTAGCTACCATGATCTGGGCCAGGGATTCAATGTAGCTAGTAGCTGAATTGAAAGGGAGGCTGCAAGCCTGGGAGTGGGCAATGAGTGAACCTCCCCACCCTCACCGTCGGTGGGAAGCGAAGCGCTGCAGCTGGGAGCTGGTGGAGTGGAACAGGATGCCAGCAAGTGACTGTCAGGGGACGGGGGTGTGGTGGATAGGATTCAGGGTATGCTTATAAAATTTGCAGATGACATCTTCCTGGGAGGGGTTGCATACATTTTGGAGGGACAGGATTAGAATTCAAAATGATGTTTACAAATTGGAGAATTGGTTTGAATTCAACAAGGTGAAATTCAATAAAGACAAATGCAAAGTACTGCATTTAGGAATTAAAAATCAAATGCATAGTTACAAAATAGGGAATAACTGGCTAGGGTGTAGTTATGCTGAAAGGGATCTGTGGGTTATAGTGGATCACAGTGTGATGCAATTGAGAAGAGAAGACTGAAGGGGAAACTTTATAACTGTCTTCAGATATGCAAATGGCTGTTAAGGAAGACTGATCATTTGCTCCGCACGTCCACTGAAAGTCTGACAAGAAGCCTTAATCTGCTGCAAGGGCAATTTAGGTTAGATTTTAGGATATAGGAGATTTTTAACTATAAGGATAGCTAACCTTTGGAATAGGCTTCCAAGGGAAGTTATAGAATCCCTGACATTGGATGTTTGTAAGAACAAGTTAGACAAAAACTTATCAAGGATTGTTTAAATTTACTTGGTCCTGCCTCAGAGCAGGGTACTGGACTAGATGACCTCTTGAGATCTCTTCCAGCCCCACATTTCTGTGATTATGTGATTGTTTCCTGTCGTATATCTTTCTAGTTCTTTTTCCACTACTTCTATTGGGAGACTGTTCCGCAGCTGACTACATCTTGCTATTAGGAAGTTATTCGTGATATTCATCCTAAATCTTGCTTTCAGGTTTCCTCTGTCACTGGAATGATATCCACGGTTTCTAGAGGGAACACAGATAGACCAACAGTAGTAAAAGAGAGTTCCCATTACCTCATGGCTCAAAGTCACATTCCTGTGTGCTTTCATTTTCACACTGGAGAGCCACAACTCTGGTGCAGTTGGCTGTCACCTGGGGATCTAGCCCTAATGGACCTGTTGGGTTGTCACTGCCCAGCAACCAGAGCCTATGATAGATGTACTATGCTTAAAGGCTGCCCAGAGAACAGGGCTAAATAGATATCTGAGCCCTTTTGCATTCAGATCATAGAAGATTAGGGTTGCAAGGGACCTCAGAAGGTCATCTAGTCCAAACTGCTGCTCAAAGAAGGACCAATCCCCAGACAGATTTTTACCCCAGTTCCCTAAATGGTCCCCCCAAGGATTGAACTCACAACCCAGGGTTTAGCAGGCCAATGCTCAAACCACTGAGCTATCCCTCCCCGCCAGATGAGCATGTCCAACTCATTTGTAGCACAAAGTATTTGCAACCTAAAGGATCAAATAAAATAATTGAAACTAATTATAATATGTATTGAAATGGTTCTGTAGCACAGGTCAAGAATTTTTAATGGAATTCCTTTTTTATGCCTAATAATGCCTAAATATTGAAAATAGGAAATAATTGATTAATGGTTATTATAACAAGGTGGTTCTCCTTCAAAGAGTACCTTGTTTAAATGGCTTGTAGTTAGAGAGCTTTTAAAAGTATATTTAAAAACAGTAGAAATGGAATTAGTTTGGTACTGTATGTTAACTTCATATAGCTACAGTGATTCAAATTATATTCTAGGCAGCGAAGGAACAGACTCAGGATTTGATGGTGAAGACGACAAAGCTACAAGCAGAAAAGTATGTATGCTACCTTATTTATACTTTATATAATGTTGTGGATTATTTTTAAACTGGATTCTGCCATCCTTGTTTTAAGAAGTATCTTTTTTTGCAAGTGGTCTCAACGGAAACTCAGCTTAAATAAAGGCAGCAGAATTGGGTCCTAGTTATGATAAGATGACATGAAGCTCTTTAACACACTGCTGCTTGTTGTTATTAAAAGTTAGTGTTTCCAGTAGAAGAGAAGAACTTACTGTGGTATAGTATTGTGGTTATAGCCTCCTGTCCCAGATCTGGACTTTTGCGTCCAAAATCTGGTCCTGTCCCAAACCTGGACTTTTGCGTCCAAAATCTGGGGGCTTACCTGAAACTCCCCCAAGCTCACTACCAGCTTGGATATTCTCGCTGCCACCAACTAGGACTATTGGGGGTCCTAGTATGCCCCCCGAGTCACCCCAACTGTCCCCTGGGGGACCCCCAGACCCAGAGCCCCTGGGTCTCCCTCCTTCTCTCCAGCTTTCCCCCCTTCCTGCGGTTAGCCGTGCGAGACTAGACTTCACTCTTCGTATGCAACCGGAGAGCAATCTAGCGCCCGGGCTATGCATTCCAGCTAATCACAGCTTAGCACACAAGGAAATTCCCCCTCCCTGATCTCGTATAGCAGTAACTACGAGAAAATGCAACACAAGGAGACAGGTGACTTCTTTTTCTCTTTCCCGTACGCTGCTCTTTCCTGAAGAACAATAGGAAAATGCCCACAGCCTGGCTTTTCCTTCCTTTGCCTACCCTAGGAAAGAACTTCACAAGTTTTAAAAGAAAAAGTTATATTAAAAATAAAAGGAAATATAAACATAATCTCTGCACTTAAGAAACACTCAATACAGCTCTTCTTATAAAAAATATGAAACAGTCTGATAAAAGATAGCCATTAAAACCTAAGTCCAACAAATCAACATAATGTGAATACAACACAAAGCTCTCTAGCCGATACTTGTTTTCCTTATGTACTTAAGATGTTATTAGAAGGAACTTAAGATAAGATGGGTTGGAGAAACCGTTTACTCACAGCCGAGGGAGGTGGGAAACAACAAAGACACAGCTCGTGATCCATCTGCGTAACATACAACACAAAGCTCTTCATAGCCGACATTACTTTGCTTTTCCTTATGTCACTTCCAGCTTCTCCTAGAATATTTGAGTAAAGAGAGTAGAAGGAAACTTTTTTTACTCCATAAGTGAGAGGGAACAAAAAAGATCCTCGAGAATACATCCCGCCCCGTGGACTTTTAAACAATCCAGTTCTCTGATTGGTCCTCTGGTCAGGTGTTTGGTTACCCTTTCCAGGTAAAAGAAACTTAACCCTTACCTTACCTATCTACTTATGACAAGTATGATGAGCAATAATGCACTTTATCTGATGTTTAGCTGGTATATAACATTTACTACAATAATACATTATATATCAGTTCATGGTACATAGTTAAGGTTACGTTTTAGTCACAGGTATTTTTAGTAAAAGTCACAGGTCACAGGCAGTAAACAAAAATTCATGGTCCATTACCTGTCCATGATTTTTACTAAAAATACCGGTGATTAAAACTTCGGGGGCTGCCCAGGGGCCCCACGGGTGCTGGCGGAGGGCAGCTTGGATGCTGAGGGGGCAGGCAGGTGGTGGTGCATGGCCTGGAACCTCCACTGGTGCTGGAGGGGGGATTGGCAGAGCTGACAGGCTTCCTACCTGCAGCCCAGGTAAATGCCACCCAGAGCCCGCCTCACCCTGTCCCGTCCCCCAACCCCTTCTCACACCAAATCTGTTCTGCTGAGGGGAGGTGTTTTTTTTGGAGGGGTGGTGCAAGGGCCCTAGACTGCCCCAGCATTAGCCAGTGCACCTGGCACAGGGGCTGCCTGAGCGCCTCTGAGCCAGGTGCATCAGCCACTGCAGAAGTCACGGAGGTTGTGGAAAGTTACAGAATCCTGACCTCCATGACGAACTCACAGGCTTGTACATGGTACATCAGTTCAATAAAGTAAAACTTCTAAATACATGTTGACATTTTAACTTATTTATTGTACTTGTATATTTGTGAACACTTAGAATGCTTGACTTCTAATATCTGATATTTGGCTTAACACTGATTATGATAAAGCTTTTTTGACATTGGTGTGGATGTCTTACAGTTCTATATGGACTTTTGTTTCAGGGTGGTCCCGCTATAATTTCTGTCAATTCCCGCTATAACTCTTCTGTCTACACTTGTTCCTATAGAACTAGGATTCTTGCACTGTTTTGATAGGAAGTGGCATGACTTGATTCTGCTTCAACTGTTATTAAATGAGACCTCTCCACCTTGCAAAGAAATGGTTGGTATATAAGGGAAAGATGATTCACAAATTCAAAAAGCAGAGTATCTGTCTATCAAGCAAGTTCCTCAAATTTATAAATGTAAAGTTAGAAAAATCTGGGAACATTAATAAAGTAGAGAGAGAGGTCAGGAGACTTCAGTTCTATTCCATCTCTGCCACTGACTTACTGTGTGACATTGGACGAATCAGGCCCAAATTTTCAAAAGTATTCACAACTCTTATTAGCTTTACTGGAAGCAATTGTCACTCACAAAGCCAGGCTTTAAAATTTGTTCTCATCATTAAATAGATCCTCCCATCCCCCAAAAATCTGTTCCCATTTATAAATTTTAGACAAATAACTTCTTAACCAAACATCACCTAGATCTCAGTGCTCAGTCTCCCATTGTAGGTTGTTTTTTTGTTGTTGAAAACTCATCCAATGGGTTAGTATTGTGCTGTGTTAAGTCTGCAGGGGAGCAAAAAAGTATGTTGGTACAAAAAAAAATCACAATACAGGTCTATTTTGCCATATTTTGCATTCTGAAATACAAAATTGCTCTTTAATATGAATTAAAATCAATAATTTCCCCTTAAACTCCATTAGATACTCAGTACCAGTGAAAAGGAAGATTTGTATTCTGATCTTTCCATTGCTTTTACTCCTGGGACTCATCATGGCCCATGATAGCTTTATGTACTTTTTATGTTTTGTGGTTAGGACATATCTTGTTACAGCTTTAGTCTTTATTGTCATCTTAAGGAGAATGAAACTGTTTGCTCTTCTTCCTCTGAAAAATATTTATAGATCCCTGGAGATTACTTTATCACAGGAAATAATTACTTAGAACGTAAATTATGAACTAGAGTAGACCTGATTCTGCTTCCAAATAAGTCAATGGGAGTGTATCATGGATTTTACTGGGAGCTGGATTGTGCCCTATGACAGTGTGAATGTGGGGCTGTACAGTAATTTAAACATAGATTTAAAGTAAGATGTAGGATGTTGTGTAGATTAAAGCTTTGCCAAAACCTTGATACAAATTTCACCCTTTGAATAAGTAATTGAGTAAAAGGTAGGTAATGTTGATAATTCATTAGTTTGAAAGATGAATATGTGAAATGGTTAGAACCGAGATGTGGTAATCTTTTTGGTGGTTATAAAATATATTTTAATAACAAATAGCTGCTTGTCTTATTTTAGTGAAGTCCGTTTGTATGGAAGTTTGGTTATTTATGAGAGTCTCCAGGTTGGAGAGCTCTTTTTTGATATTTTCCTGTCTGCTATATAAGATGCTGATCAGGTGGTTCCTCAGTTTCTTTGATAGCGAATGGCATAATCTCTCACTGTGGTCTGTGTAGTATGTAGATAGCAGTGGATTTTTTACCTTTAGTCCATTTGGTATGGTGTCCATCCGTTTGCATTTGGAAAGGAAGATATCTGTCTGTATTTGTGCAAGTTTCTTCATGAGGTTGATGGATTTCCACTCCATACGGCTAAATGCAGTGCCTTGCATGGTGTCCAGGATCAGAGGGGTAGCCCTGTTAGTCTGGAAAACATCAAAAAAGAGCTCTCCAACCTGGAGACCGCTATGGGCACCCGCATGGCCCCACAATATGCCAATATTTTTATGGCTGACCTGGAACAACGCTTTCTCAGCTCCTGTCCACTCACGCCCCATTGTCTACAGCCAAGCACTGAGGTACAACCGCATCTGCTCTAACCCCTCAGACAGAGACCAACACCTACAAAATCTCCACCAAGCATTCTAAAAACTACAATACTCGCACGAGGAAATAAGGAAACAGATCAACAGAGCCAGACGTGAACCCAAAAGCCTCCTACTGCAAGACAAACCCAAGAAAGAAACCAACAGGACTCCACTGGCCATCCCATACGGTCCCCAGCTAAAACCCCTCCAATGCATCATCAGGGATCTACAACCCATCCTGGACAATGATCCCACACTTTCACAGGCCTTGGGTGGCAGGCCAGTCCTCGCCCACAGAGAACCTTTCCCAACCTGAAACACATTCTTACCAGTAACTGCCAACACGCACATAGTAACTCTAGCTCAGAACGAATCCCCTGCAACAAACCTCGATGCCAACTCTGCCCACATATCTACACCACCGACCACCATCACAGAACCTAACCAGATCAGCCACACCATATGGTTCCATTACCTGCAAGTCTTCCACCAATGCTAATATATGCTATATGCCCAGCAATGCCCTCTGCTATATGATAACTTGGCCAAACTGACAGTCTCTACGAAAACGGATAATTTGGACAGAATCAGATAATTAGGAATGCAATATACAAAAAACCTTTGTAGGCGAACACTCAACCTTCCCTGGCCACACTATAGCAAGACCTTAAGGTGGCCCATCCTGCAGCAAAAAAAAAAAAACTTTTCAGGGACCAGACTTTTCTGGCTGAGCTTTCAGTTCATCTGCAAAATTGACACCACCAATCAGGATTTAAACAAAGACTGGTGAATGACTTGCCGCTACAAACCAGTTTCTTCCTCCCTTGGTTCCACACCTCAACTTCTAGAACAGGCCTCATCCTCCCTGATTGAACTTAACCTCATTGTCTCTAGCTTGCTTTGCATTAATATACCTGCCCCTGGAATTTCCACGACATGATCCCTGACAAAGTGGGTATTCACCCACGAAAGCTCATGCTCCAAAACGTCTGTTAGTCTATAAGGTGCCACAGGATTCTTTGCTGCTTTTACAGATCCAGACTAACACAGCTACCCCTCTGATTCTGTAAACGAAGGGGGGTCCTCTGGATTACCATAAAATAATCCTAAACAAAGAAGTTGGCTCTTTTCTTTTAGGGGCTTCTTCTGATCCTACAAGCTTGGCCATAGCAGTGAGGACAATGGGAGTTGTAGGATGTTGAGCTCTTTTGAAAATCTAGCCCATAATGTGGACAAGTCTTTTTTATCAGCTCACAGTGGTGAAGAGTTAGGAGCATTTTATACCTTACGTTAGCATGGCACTACCTGGGGCCTGGGTTCTATGGAGGCTTTCCTAGATCTGCTCTTGTGGGCCAATCTAAACCTGCTACTGTAGTAATTCTCTTCAGGTACTTGTTTAGCTATGTATCCTTTTCATTTTATTTAAATATTTTCTAGCAGTTGCAGCTCAGATGGTTTTCCTGGGGGCCTCAGAACAGTGGTGAATCATGAACATGAAATGAGTTGTAATGCCTAGATAAACTAGGTAGGCAAGGAATAAAATAGCAATATAGAAAGAAATTCCTTTCTTTTTTATATGCTTAAGAAGCCGTTGGACATTATTTTAATGTAGAATACTTTTTTTAGAGATAGTAAGCACTTGCGTACGTATATAATAGCTTGTTTCTCCAAGAAGGGCTCTGTATTTGTTTTAATAGTAAAATTTCTGAAATTTGATGCATCTGTGGGTTAACATTAACCTTAGCTGTCTTACATTGTCTGTTGGTTAACAGAAATACATTTTTGGGTATGAGATTGTAAAATGATTATTTCAGTAGTTAAAATAACTGGGCTCAATTCTGCCCGCTGTTTTTACACTTACACACACACACACACACATATATTTTTGGTCAGATAAAATACATTACCAATTATGATGATTTTATGACATAGGATCTTTCAGTGCAGTATTACACAGCATTGTGTATTATTCTTACCCTACAAATCACTTTGAAATAAGTGGGCTGCAGGTATACTACCTTTTTTTCACAGAACTTTTGTAATTCGTTAGATAAGTATTATGAAAAGCTTATATTCCATTTAAGTGTTCACTGTAGCATGGTTTGAATATGAGGCATGTATCTGAAACAAGTTGGTAAGTTTTTTTTGTTTTGTTTTGTTTTTTGTTTTTTTTTTTTCTTTTTGGAGGGAATGCTGTTTCTGGTCTGTGCTGTATCAAAATTTTATCCCACAAAATGAATTACTGGAAAGGTGGAGAGACTGTAGTACCTAGTGAGCACCATCAGAATAAGATAAGGAAAAAGAATGTGTGATCCAGAAGACTAAAGTAATGCTGTAATTATGAAAATAGTTTAAAAGGATAAAATGAGTGTTTAAATACTACATTTAATTCTTTGTCAGCCCAAATAACACACTTTATTACACTGGAGATAAAAATTCAAGTGCTCTGCTAAGCAAAGTAATATACATAATGCCTATTGGGCAAGATTGTTCAGGTTGAGCTGCTGAGATCAGTTAGGAAACGATTGCTTTCTTGGGAGAAACAAAATATTGAAAGTAATGAGCCATAATGAGCTGATTGACTTTTTCTTGTCTCAGGGCTTTATGTTGCTTTTGTCTAGAATTTCTATCTACAGATTTGTTATGAATCATTGAACATTTAATTCTTGTTTAAGAATGGCTAGAATCAGTGACAGCTTAAATTTATTTTCACTACCAAGATGGATGTATATTTTGAAATAATTATGTTAAAATTATTTGTGACTCAATACAAATATTAAATGTTTCTATAAGAGAGCCACATTTACCACGTAGATACGCCTTGTAAATCTTGCCAATCTGATTTTTGCCTTGAAACGAATAAAAGATGAACAAAGCATGTTCTGTTGTTTGGTTTCTAAAAAAGCATATCTTATCAATGCATACCTGGGTACAGAATGCAATTGTGTTCAGAAAAGTTACCAGATTGTTCAGTAAGAATTTTACATAGTAACTAGTTGGTGTAGTGGTTTTAAAGTAAGATTTCACAGCTTTTTCCTCTTTTTAGTACTGCAAAGCCATGGTAGAGTGAGCTATGGTAGAGTGAGCAGGATTCTTTTCTGGTCCATGTATCATTAACAAAATTATTAAGTTCCAACTGCAGAATCTCTTATTACTGATTGTAATGAGCAACCTGAAAGTACCCAGCTTGACTTTCATATTGCACATTGATTTGACGGGGCTAGCAGTTTCTTAGGTAGTGAAGTAATTGAAAAGATAAAATGGAATCCCACAATGCCAGTTTTACAGCCACTTTTCAAGAGAGTCATGATTTAAGAAAAACCACAAAAAGAGTAGTGCTTGGAAATAAAAATTAACGTATGACAGTGAAAGTCTACTGAAGAGATACTTAAATTTCCATTAATAATAATTGAATGTTGGCAGTTTTTATTGTAAAGAAGACCTTAAAAAGCATAATAATGGAGACTGTTCCATCCTCCTTTACTATATACTGACCTAACCTCCTCTAGATGTGGTTGCTCTTAGGTCCTTCTGGGATGCAGTGGTGAAACTTTGTGGGGACAAACTGTTCTTTACCTATCTCATTTTTGTTTTAAGATTCTGTGTATCTCAATTCAGACTAAACTGTTAAGTGTATTGGGATTTATTATATGTTCCATCTGTATCTAATCTTGACATTAATTCACAGCTGAACTTTCCTAGTAAGCGTGTTGGATTTAAACAGTGGAACAGAATCCAAGATACACAGCCATCCTGGGGGAGAGCAAGTCCTATGCAGTAGCAGAAAATGGACAATTATTTATGCTTAGTTCTACTGTGGGTTATTTGATTTCACTTGCAGTGAATTTGTAATTCTGATGTATATGCCAGTCATCCTGATGGCAAATTGCCAAACATCTTGAGAGTGACAAGCATATCTACCCCACTGACCTCTCTCATATATTTATAAAGCATTATACATAGGATGATAAAAGAGTAACAAGTTGTTTTTCACCAAAATCAAGAATTGGCAAGAACTGAGCTACTATAGATTGAAGAGCTATTTAAACAGTGATGCAGTTATACCAACCTATCCGGTGGTGTAGACAGCACTATGTTGACAGGAGGACTTCTCGCCTCTCACGGAGGTGGATTAACTATGCTAACAGGATAAGCTCTCCAGTCAGCATAGTAGAATTTTCACTGAAGCTCTGCAGTGGCGCAGCTGCACTGCTGTAGCATTTTAAGCGTAGACTTGCCCTTAGTACTTTTCCCAGACCTGAAGAAGAGCTCTGTGTAGCTCAAAAGCTTGTCTCTTCCAGGAGCTGGTCCAATAAAAGATATGACCTCACCCTTCTTGTCTCATTAAGGAATTTAGGAACTTTCAATTAGTCTTGTGCTCCTAAATACCTTAGACTTTTTTAGACCCTCCCCCTCGGTTTTCATGCTGTTATAAGAGCTGTACTGTCTGCTGTGGGTGATTATTTTTAAAATGCATTTTGTTATTTTAAATCTGAAACTGCTTGTATGAGCATGCCATTAAAACTAGATAAATTGAGAACAATACATTTATCTCTTTCTAGCAATCTTTCATTTGTATTTGTTTTAATAAAAATGAATCCGAAAAAAGAACCTATTGTGTTATTGGAACATGTAGCTGTGTTAGTTATATTGATTCTGGAGCATTTGTTTCCTATAGTGTTAAGTAAATTAAACAAAATGAAACATTAATAAACATTAAATAACCTTTAACTATATTTTATAAATTATTTTTATGGTTGTCTTAAATGCATTACTAGTGTTTACACTATTTATAAAGGAAAAAAGAGTGAGCATGGAGAGAGACCCACAGTTCTCAGAAAAACAGGCTTGAAAGCCTTTCACTGGGAACAATATTTTAAATAAACATGCGTTCTGCTACAGTAATCTTGCACTTTCTATAGTACTCCCTTAGCTGAGAATCCTATTGATATGTTGGAATTTTTTTTATAGATTACTTTCCATTAGTAATTGATTTAGAAGGACTTCAGGAAGTTCAGCAATGTTTGTTGCAGGTTTGAGAAATATGCTTTCATCAGTATCCATGGAGAAAAGAAAGTGGTGGTTTGTACTAATGAGATATACTTTGTGTCCTGACCTTTTCAGTCTTGCTGGAATTACACTTTGTTTCTGTGAAGAACATTTCCTGTGGAAGATTCACTGATTGCCTAAACTTCAATACAAATTAATTTTGGGAGGGAAAAGTTAAGACCTGGAGCCTGATTCTCCTCTCACTTATACCAATATATAAAGCCTAAGTAACGAGGCATTAAGCAGGAATAATTCCACTGAGGTCAGTGGAGTTTTGCCATTATAAAAAATGGTATAACGGATGCAATTTGGGACATCGATCTACATTAGGAAATTCATGTATTCCAGACAATGCTAGCTATGGACCACCTGCACTGCAATTGGACATTATCTATCTATTGGGAATTTTTGTGTGTGTAAAGTATAATACTGTATTAGAACTGAGCTGAGTCTGAATCAGTCTGTAAGAATCATTCTCTAAGAATAGGTTATACCAGGGGTCGGCAACCTTTTAGAAGTGGTGTGCCGAGTCTTAATTTATTCATTCTAATTTAAGGTTTCGCGTGCCGGTAATACATTTTAACGTTTGTAGAAGGTCTCTTTCTGTAAGTCTATAATATATAATTAAACTATTGTTGTATATAAAGTAATAGCGTTTTTAAAAATGCTTAAGAAGCCTTCATTTACAAATTAAAATTTAATGCAGAGACTCGGACCCATGGCCAGGACCTGGCATGTGTGGAGTGCCACTGAAAATCGAGCTTGAATGCCGTCTCATAGATCATAGATTCCATTTTGACTTAGGACTGGACAGCGACACCTCGAGAGTTCCATGGAATCCAGTCCCCTTCCCATGGCAGGACCAAATACTGTCTAGAACCATCCTGATCAGACCTTACCTTAACTACTCTTAAAATCTCAGAGATGGAGATTCACAACTCCCTAGCCATTTAATTCCAGTGTTTACTACCTGACAAGTTAGGAACTTTTTCCTAATTCACCTAAATCTCCCTTGCTGCAGTTTAAGCCCACATGAATATATGTCTATATTAGAGGTGAATAAGTATTCGCCTCCTGAATACCTTTTGGATACTGAAAAACTGCTATATGTCCCCTTTCAGTCCTTCTCTTTTCCAACTTAAACAACCATTCTTAGCGCTTCTTCGTAGGTCAGTTCTCAGACTTTAATCATTCCTTGGTGCTCTCTCTCTGCAACGTCTCCAATTCTCTCAACTTTTCCTTGAAATGCGGTGCCCAGAACTGGAGAACAATAAAACTCCGTGAGCTAACAAACCAGCGACAGAGTAGAGCGAAGAATGAATTCCGTGGTCTTGTTTTAAACACACCTGTTAATGCCATCCCAGGAATCACGTTTGCTTTTTTTTGCAACAGAAACACACTGTTGACTGATTTAGCTTTGTGGTCTATGACCAGATCAATTTGGATACTTTCTCTTCCTAGACAGCAAATCCTTACCCATTTCTGTACTGTATGAACTGATTGTTCAACTTCCTAAGTAGAGCATTTGGCATATTATCACTAATGAAACTTCATCTCTGGGTACTATCAGACCATTTTCTCCAATTTGTCAGATCATTTTGATTTTGACCTCTGTTCTCCAAGCAGTTGCAATCCTCCCAGTTTGGTATCGTCCGCAAACTAATAAGCGTACTTTCTATGCACATCTAAGTCGTTGATGAAGATATTGAACAGAGCGGTCCCAAAACAACCCCTGTGAACCCCACTTGTTATACTCCCGCTGGATGGGAGCAATTTAACTTCTCTGAGTACGAGTTATCAGCCAGTTTGCACCACGTTATAGTAGCCCTCTAAATTGTATGTGCCTATTTATCGATAAGAATATCAGTGAGAAGCATATCAAATGCCTTACTAAATCTAGTATACCACAATCCACCGCTTCTCCCTTATCCAACAGGCTCGTTATCCTTCAAATAAAGCTATCAGATTGGTTTGACATGAATTTGTTCTTTTACAAATCCTGCTGCTATTCCTATCACCTTACACCTTCAGTTGTTTGCAGATGATTCTTTAATTACTTGCTCCATTTATCTCCTGGCACAGAGTTAAACTACTGGTCTGTAGTTTCCTGGGTTGTTTTTATTTTCCCTTTTATAGATGGGCACTTATTATTTGCCCTTTTCCAGTCTTCTGGAATCTCTCCGCTCCCGAGGACTTTCCAAAGATGATAGTAGAGGCTCAGATACCTCCTCTATATTAACTCCTTGAGTATTCTAGGATGCATTTCACAGGCCCCGGTGACTTGCAGGCATCTAACTTTTCTAAGTGATTTTAACTTGCTCTTTTTTTATTTTATCTCTAAACTACCCCCTTCCCATAAAGCATTCACTATGTTAGACATTCTTCCAGATTCTCAGTGAAGACGAAAATAAAGAAGTCATTAAGCATCTCTGCCATTTCCAAGTTTCCTGTACTGTTTCTCCCTCCTCACTGAGCTGTGGGCCTACCTGGCCTTGGTCTTCCTCTTGCTTCTAATGTATTGATAAAAAGTCTTCTTGTTTACCTTATTCCCATAGCTAGTTTGGAGCTCATTTTGTGCCTTTGCCTTTCTAATTTTGCCCCTGCATTCCCATGTTATTTGCCTATATTAATCCTTTTAATCTGACTATTTTCATTTTTATAATGACTCCTTTTTTTTTGTAGGTCATGCAAGATCTCGTGGTTAAGCCAACGTGGTTATTGCTACATTTTCTATCTTTCCTACCCATCGGATAGCTTGCTTTTGGGCCCTTAATTGTGTCCCTTTGAAGAACTGCAACTCTCTCAGTTGTTTTTCCCCTCAGTCTTGATTCCCATGGGACCTTTACCTATCAGCTCTCTGAGCTTACCAAAATCCGCCTTCCTGAAATCCATTGTCTCTATTTTGCTGTACTCCCTTCTACCTTCTTAGAATTGCAAACTCTATGATTTCATGATCACTTTCACCAAGCTTCCTTCTACTTTCAATTCTCAACGAGTTCCTCCCTAATTGTTTAAAATCAAGTCTAGAACAGCTTCCCAGTAGCTTTTCAACCTTTCGAAATAAAAAGTTGTTGCAATGCCGTCCAGGAACGTATTGATAGTCTGTCCCCGCGGTGTTATTTTCCTAACATAATCTGGATAGTTGAAGTCCCCATCACCACAAATCTATGGCTTTGGATGATTTTGTTAGTTGTTTAAAAATGCCTCATCCACCTCTTCCACCTGGTTAGGTGCCTGTAGTAGACTCTAGCATGACATCACCCTTGTTTTTTACCCTTTTATCACACCAGAGACTCTCAACACTTCTGTCTCCTATTTCCATCTCCACCTCAGTCCAAGTGTGTACTATTTAATTATAGACACCTCCTCCCTTTTCCCTGTCTATTCCTCCTGAGCAACTATACCATCCACACCAACATTCCAATCATGTGTATTATCCCACAGTTTAGTGATGCCAACAATGTCATAGTTGTATTTATTTGTTAGCACTTCCAGTTCTTCCTGCTTATTACCCATACTTCTCGCATTTGTATATAGGCATCTAAGATACTGGTTTGATCTTGCCTCCCAGTTTTGCCCTGACCCTACTTTCTCTCTACCATTATAGCCCACGCTCCCTTTTGAAAGTAGAAGGAAGCTTGGTAAGCTCAGAGAGCTGATAGGTAAGGTCCCATGGGAATCAAGACTGAGAGGAAAAACAACTGAGGAGAGTTCCCCGTTTCTGGCCAATGGGAGCTTTGGGGGTGGTACCTGCAGGCGAGGGCAGCGTGTGGCGTAGCGGCCTGCCCCACCCTACCCCCAGGAGCCATTGGTGGTGGACATGCTGGCCGCTTCCAGGAGTGGTGCAGGGCCAGAGCAGGCAGAGAGCTGCCTTAGCCCCGCTCCATGCTGCTGTCATCCCAGAGCCGCTCGAGATAAGCAGGGCCGAAGCCCGCTCCCTGAACTCCTCCTGCACCCCGCACTCCAACTCTCTGCCCTGAGCCCCCTAAGCCCTTGTCTTGAGCCCCCTGCCGCATGCCTCCTGTACCCCTACTGCCTGTCTTGCACCCCCTCCTGGACCCCAACCCCTGCCCCAGCCCTACATCCATGGCCCTGCATACAATTTCCCCATCCAGATGTGGCCCTTGGGCCAAAAAGTTTGCCCTCCTCTGCTTTAGAGTGATGTTGTGGATTGTGTTGTTGTTGGTGGGTTATGTTGTGCTGGGAGAATTCTGTGGACTTCTGCAAGTGGCAAATGAGGAACGTGTGCTGTGTTGAGAGGCTGTGTGTATTTGAGTTTAATGTGTATGCTTGTGTGTTACTGGGTGTATCATTTGGGCCAGGTAATGCACCATCTGTGCAGTTTCCCTTATTCAAACAATGAAGATGTTTCATGCTAATTAGCTTTAGAGTAAAGCTGGTGTTTAGTTGAGTTATGTGAATGCTTTCAAAAGAGAACTTATTCACTGAAATCAAGATTGGCTCATGAACGGAAAAATAGATTAAATTTAGTGAATTTCTTCGCAATGAATAACTTGCTTAGTTGTAATATTTAGTAATCCTAGAAACTGTTTACCATAGTACATAAAAGAAGTTTTGTACCATTTCAGGACTGTTAATATCATCTGGCACCTAAAGTATTTCTTGTGATTTTAGCTTGATTCATTTCCCCTAAAAGATTTTATGGTGGAAAGTTAGTCTCTTTATGCCAGTGCTTGTGCAGATCTTTAATATTGTAAGGTAGGACTGACCATTTTGTATTAATGTATGTAATATTGTAGTTGTGATGTCCCAGATATTAGAGACACTAGGTGGGTGAGGTAACATATTTTATTGGATCAACTTCTTTCAGTGATAGAGACAAGCTTTTGAGTTTACACAGAGCTCTGTGTAAATTCAAAAGCTTGTGTCTCACGAACAGAAGTTGGCCCAGTAAAAGATATTACTTCACCCACCTTGTCTGTCATCTTGCATTAGAATTGCCAGATGTGCAGTTTTCGACCTGAACGCCTGGTGGAAAAGGAACCCTGGGGCAAAGGTGTTCGGTTTTGTGCAAATTAGAAAGTTAGCAGCCCTAGCTTGCATTGAGGATATTTAGTATGATTTAAAATTTTTTATTGTTGTATAGTTTTTCTTTATTATATCCTATGACTTACTACGTGAAGGCATTCAGCAACTAATGGTTCTAACCTCTTATAGTAAAATGTGTGCTTAATTAGGTAAAATATATAAAACACAAACATTAATGGTACATTACCACTCTGTATTTACAACATTTGTTTTCCTGTTTGCTGTTGAGTGCATGTTTGTGGATGGTTTCCTTGCACTTACCGATTTCAAAGCTTTAAAATATGATGAATCCTTAGTGCACTACTAAACTGAAATTAATTTCTCAGGGGGTCAGAATGTGCTGCCATGACTCTTCATGTGAAGGAGACTAACAAACTGCCAGGAAAAGTTCAGTAGCAATATAAAACTGAACCTCAGAAAAGACGCTCTCTCCCCCACCTCATTCATTGAGGAGTCAAGGTGATAATCCTAACAAACAGAGCACTTTTGTGTTTGGTTCAAGGGAAAAGTGCATGAAGTGCATAATTTTCCCAGCAGTTTGAGTGCTCTTACAGAAGTATTGTTTCCATGGTAACTGTTAACTGGGAAATGGCTCTTCACTGGTTTCCCCCTGAGAGCTTAAAGTGCAACAGTGTTTGGTACTTCCTTCTTTTGCATTGGTGGTATGTTCCCATGATACGTTAGTTTTGTTCTTTTATGCAGAGTTGACTTTTGAAAGGAACCATTGTATTTTGCATAGCAGTACAGTATCTACATACCCTCTTCTATAATGTACATGCTCAGCACACAATTTTAAAAGGATCTCCACTGTGTCAGATAAAATAATAGGGCTTGAAAAACTGTGCCAGGTACTAGACAAATCTCTGTATTATATTGTATATGTAAGAGATGCTCCTCCCTTTAATTTTTTTTGTTGTACATACTCTGTAAATTGCACAGCACTTCCACCTCGTGTGTGTTAGCAATGCACTAACACACGCATTAGCAGTATCTTCAACTGTGCTTGCTTTCTGCTGAATTGATGGCTCTTGGAACTATTATATTAAATTCCACAATTTATTTTAACTACAAAGTTTACATGCATGCTGTTCAAGAAAATATACTACTTTAAAAAAATTTCAAGTGTAAGTGGCTTTATGTTAATGCTGTATAGTGCCACGTGGGAGACGTTGGTTGATTTTCCAGTCTCCTGCTGCCTAGGAGTCAGATTCTGTCACCCTTATTCATGTTGAAATCAGTGGGGCTACTTTCATAATAAAGTATTGGTCAACATAAATAGGCTTGGAAGAATTAAATTTTTATTGATAAATGTCGGTAAACATCAATTTCACAGGACACCACAATCCAGCACAAATATTTCCATCTATAATTGCATTTTACAAATAGACAAAGCAAGAAAAATGATGCTTTAGAATTCATTAGTCAAAATCCAGTGATTTAGGCTTTTTGAATTAGGCTTGTTACAAATGGACTAAAGAATGAATAGTAAAAACAGGTATGAGATGTGGCTAGGACTATAGCAGCGTTTAAAAGAGAACTGGATAAATTCATGGAGGTTAAGTCCATTAATGGCTGTTAGCCAGAGTGGGGTAAGGAATGGTGTCCCTAGCCTCTGTTTGTCAGAGGGTGGAGATGGATGGCAGGAGAGAGATCACTTGATCATTACCTGTTAGATTCACTCCCTCTGGGGCACCTGGCATTGGCCAGTGTTGATAGACAGGATACTGGGCTAGATAGACCTTTGGTCTAACTATGAGGTGGAAAAAGGATGTGTAATGTAGAAAGAGTGGTTTTTAACTACTTTAAAAACACGTTATCAGTTGAATGTCAATTTGGTTAACGTAACGAGTAAGCAACAGGGTTTTAATTAACACACAAATTGATAGGATTCTTGTTTTAATCATTTTCCTCTTTATAATCAAATTAAATTGTATAAGGTTGCTGCCACCTAGAGGCTCTTGCATATTTTGTTGCATGTAAGGTATAACACTGATATTTGACAAGTTTAACCCAAATCCTCAGGGTTTTACTGAATTAGGCTGTGTTTTACTGAAATTGTTTGATTATTTTGAGAATTCAAAGCGGGTCATTTTGTTCTGGCAGACAATCACCAAGAACATATTGGGGTTTTTGTTTTGGGAGGAGCATCTCTCCTGATCCTGGTGACCACTGTGGAGAGACAGGAAAGGGTGGAGAGATGATCGTACAAAATGAGGACATTTGGAAGGACTGAAGTTTCAGTGGGTGGATGGTTGCAGATTGATTGGGGGATGTGAATAAAAAGATTATTAATGTGGCTAGTGAACCCTGAGAGGAGAGTACTGTTTCTTTTTTCCATTTCATTGGTAACTAATGGTGGCTGCTTTCACACAGTGATTTTTGTATTTTCTTTTGAAAGGTAATACTCTCCAGAGCAACTGCATTAGCATATTGTAGTATGACTCTTCCTTTCAAATAGCCAAGCCTTTAAGATTGTGATATTTACTGGCCAAAAATTCAAAAGTGACTTGATTTTGAGTGCTTCAGTTTTTAAGGGGTCAACCTGAGACAACTTTAAATGGACTTTATTTTCGGAGAGTGTGGGCCTCAATACTTCTGTAAATCAGGCCACATAAGGAGAGCACCTCAAAATTGAGTTGCCAGAATCATCGGTCATTTATGAAAATGTAAGCCAGTATAAGTAAACAGGGTATAGTTAAGAACATTTATAAAAATAACTTAAAAATCTTAGTAAAAGAAAGATTTAGGCTGAACTGTCTTATTTGTGGCTACCAACTTTTAACCAGAAAGTAACCAAAAATTTCTTCAGAGCTAGAGGAACTCAGATCAGCCATTAAGTGAAGGCAGCTTACTGAATATTTTAGTAACTTGTTCCTACTTTCAAATACATAGGCTCACATTACTGAGTAAAAACTATGAAGATGTGTGTGAGCTTAGTAAGTAATTATATCGAGTATATGGTGATGCAATTTAAGTATCTGAGGGCAAGAATGCCCTATTAGAAATAAAGAGAGCATTGATTTTTAAAATACTAATATTTTCAAAAATCAGTAGATACAAATAAGTTGGGGATAATATAAAAAAACTAACGTCCTTGGCACTTTTATTACAGTCAAAGACTAGAAATGAAAGCACAAGTTGCTGGTGCTTTCATAGAAAAATTCCAGCTGACTCAAGATGAAATGAACCTTCTTCAAGGCACAAGAGATGGCCCAATTACCGAGGTAACTCAAAATACATTATAACTTTTGTACTGAGTTAAAACACAACAGTACCATTATAGCAGCATACGTAGACTTTCCTATCACATCATTACTTTCCTTTTATATCGAATGAATTCATCTCTTAATAGACTGATGTCTGTAAGTGTCCGGATATCATCATTAGTAAAAATAATCACAATAAAAATTCTGTTCTGATTAATGATTGGTGAGGGGCAATAAAATGATATTTTAATGTTGTTGTTTTTCTCCTCCACTGTGAAAAGATTTTTTTTTTAAAGCCTCAGATTCTATATTTTTAGTTTGTTAAAACTCTGTCTTGACCAAGTAAAGAAACTTAACAGTTCATGATACTTTCAGATTATGTAGCACCACTATTGTGTGTGTGTATATTTTGCTTGGCTTCGGCAATATATAAATTGTTTAAGTTGATTTAAAGTAGGACTTTCCCTCATTGTTTCATTTGTTGTTGTTTGAAATATTAGGTGCTGACTCACTTATTTTTAGTCACCTTCTAAACTAAGTTTTAAAACATTGATATGTTTTTGCTTAACAAAGCACATTGTTCTGTGGCGAAAGCAATTAAAATATGCAGAGAATTAAGTATATTTAATAGCTTTTATTATTTTATTTACATGGAAACTTTCATTGAAATACAGAATACCTGCTGAGACTCAGTATCTCATTTCCACAGACATCCTGTTAGCAGTGAGAGCATTATTAAAGACATGGAGCAGATAACCATAAACAACACTAACAAAAGCACAAATGAAAGCATGTTAAATGATTATGCACTTGAGTGATTGCCAAGTACTTAATAAAGCACCAAATGTTACCTTGAAAGAAACATTTCAGTTGTGATAGAAAACAGTAAGCTCAAAATACAGACATTTTCATAAAACAGTTTTCTCAAATGTTTACTTCTCAAGGGCCTAATCCAAAACTCCTTGAGGTGTGTGTTTAATTGACTTCAATGGATTTTGGATTAGGCCCTAACCTTAATTTCTGCAGTTATATCTATGCTCCTTCTCCTCCTTGAATGTAGGAGGCAACCCTGCAAGGTGCTGCATGCCTTCTAATCCAATTGCAGTTGAGGAAGTGCAGTAATTCACAAGATCAAGTCCTAAAAGATTCTCTCACCCATTCCTGAATGAAGTTGCTGAAGTTCAGACTCTGACAGAAACTAAACTAAATCCAAATCCTAACCCTTCTCACTACACCACACCTATGAAAAAGGAGGTTCTCTGCTGTCTTCCTCCTTGCCTTCCTGGGAGAAAATATATATTTCCTCCTAGTGAGCTCTCCAGCAATAGCTGGAAGATCATTTCTCCCTACCCTGTCTAAATGGAGTATGGGCTATGAATCCATGAACCTCCTTTCATGTTTTTCTCTTCGCTTTGTGTAGGTAGGGATTGATAAGGGTAGGGGACATGAGCACCCACAGAACTGAGTAAATTTGCTCAACATTTGGCTCAGGACAGAGCAGGGAACATTCCTTTGTTGTGCATTCTTTTTAATCTATCTAAGACTGCAGAAATTGTGGGAATAGTATTGCACTTGGGGTACTGAAGCAGCAGACTTGATGATGCACAATCAGCTAGCTACAAGTCTAGTATGGACCTGGACTGTAGATAATTCTAGTGTGTTTAAAAAAAAAATATTGAGAATACATTCCTCAGAATTGAAAAACACACTGGTAAAACTGTATCAAAAGATAGTTTTATTTGATTCTTACCTTTTAGCACAGGTGATAAGAAAATACTGTAGTTGATTATACAATCAATGATTGCTTCAAGTAAACAAAACAATTTTTAAAATTAGATTTCCTGTGTAAAAATATAGTGGATGCCTAGTGGACTATAATGACCTCATGTATGTCCTCCAATAATTAAGCACAATAGGATTAGTTCAGAAAGCTACCAGACAACTATTGTGCTATGCTAGCAGAGAATTTATGATGCATGTTAGCCTTGATTTTTTTGCTTTTATTATTTTTTGTCAGAAATTTACTATTTTTGTTACGTAGCTTACAGTGTGTGAATTTGCAAAGCTGTTCTCAAATCCCTCCTCCCAGACTCATGGCTTAAAAACATTAAAACACCAGCCTCTTTAATCTGAAAATATCTGTAGAGTAATTTTTAAGCTGTTGTCTAAACTCATTTTGGCCAAAGTTTACTGTGCAGGCTGACATTCATGCACTGCAAAGTATTATGAACTCCTTAAGAAATAAAAAATTGACACACATGCCCAACGATTCTGTACTTTTTCAGAATTAAACAGTGACATTTTTAAACTATAAAAAACACCTTTGAAGTTGTTACAAATTTCAGGTATTTTCTCTGAGGAGACCTTGTATGTCAAAATTAATCAAAGACTAACTTTACCTTTTCATTTTTTTTTTAAATGAAAGAAAACCTTTATTTTTCTACCATGTTAGTTATGCATCCTCCAAATCAGGGACTGTAGTGGAAATATGGTGCATCCTTAATGATAACATCAAATACAACAAAGTGACTATTGTGGGATTCTTTTTAACTGCTGATTGTGTATTGTATATTTTTGGCTTTTATTTTTATATGCAGAATGATTTATAATTAAACTCTGGATTTTATTTTGTCCACTGCAAATACTTAGTTTCCTTGGTGGATTATTATTCCATTCATATTTGAACAATAATTAATGGAGAAAAAAGAGGGATAGGGAGGAATGATAAGTTCAGTTTTTATCACATTTGATTTGCAATGGCAGTGGAGGGGACAGAGAGCTCAGTGGTTTGAGCATTGGCCTGTTAAACCCAGGGTTGTGAGTTCAATCCTTGAGGGGGCCGTTTAAGGATCTGGGGCAAAAATCTATCTGGGAATTGGTCCTGCTTTGAGCAGGAGGTTGGACTAGATGACCTCCTGAGGTCCTTTCCAAGCCTGATATGCTGTGATTCTATTCTATGATTCTCCAAACAGAGAAGCAAGTGAGACTGCTGGAGATGTGAAATTGAACCCAATGTGGGAGACGTCAGACAGTAGATGTAAGAAATGTTTGCCAAAACTCTAGATATGGCAGAGGTCACGAAGTGGAATGGATGTAGAGCAGAGGTTTCCTGATTGTGATCCATGGAACATTTGCTTGTGTTCCAAATGTGCTGCTGGCTGTTGCCATTTTTACCACTGGAGAAAATCTGAACAGAAGAGCAAAAGCAGGCAGTCTGATTGGCTTCCTGTTTAAAAGGGTACATGTTCTTGCCAAAAGCATTCCAGTGTTTACTTTCCCCATGTATGTCGTCTCTGTGGTTTCACAAGGCTGTGTGACATGGTGCGCTGCTGTGCAAGAGATGTTTGCCCCCAGTTGATATGCCATTTATTCAAAAATGCTGAAGGTGTACTGAAACTGTTTTGATATTCAGAAGCTCAAGTATGCTTTTAGTATGTTGTTAAGTCTTATTTTTTCAATTTAAAAACTGGAAATGCTTTAAATCATAGAATTCACATATTTTTTAGGATTTTTTCAAGGCATTAGCATAAGATAAAGCAAATTCTAATATGATAAGATTCTCTCTCGTAACACAAACAAGAAAGGGTGAGTTTACATTGCATAATCTGCGAAGTAGTCAGTATAATAGTTAAAACGTAATTGTTATAGGAAGATGCATTAGGTGTTCTTTTCAAGACAAAAGGCGCTGCAAATAGACAAAATGTCACATACTAAACAGTAATTCATTTTGCAGTTTCCATTTCGTTATATATCGCTAACTTATTAACATTAAATTTTAGATGCGTCTCTTAAAATCTAATAAAATATTTTGTTTTGTACCTAGAAATTATGGAAGCTGTTTTGCTCCCAAGAGACTTCTATGAGCGACTTACAGATGGGCCTCAAGTACGGGTTACACTTTATTTTGTTTTTAGAACTTGTAGATTTACTGAATTTAGGCGATCTCTTTTTAGTTTTTAAAATGAGGGTAGCTTAGCTAGAATCCTTTCTTGACATAAATCAGAAGAAATCTAAGAACATACACTGTAGAGCAGTGGTTTTCAAAGCATTAAGGCACGGGTCCAACAGCTCTGTCAGCACCACTGACGCACGCACTCACGCCTTAGAATCTGTCGGCGTGCTTCAGGCTAAGGCAGGCTAGTCCCTACCTGTTCTGACACCAGCATCGCCCCGGAGAGGATCCGATTCCCACAGTGCCTGCCCCGTGAGAGCACTCAAAATAATGCGCGTGTCAGAATTCTTGCTTCAGGTGGCTTATTCCATTTTGAGCTAGCTTGTTCCTTGCAGTATAAGAGTTGTCTGTTACCTCTTTATAGCACGGCTTCATTTATTAAATTAAGGAAATGTGCGTCTTTTAAACCGTGGTAATGCTCTCAATTTAAATTTTAACATAATACTCATTGAATACAACTTATGGCATGCCACAATCGGTATTCAATAACGTTCTCATTTACACACTGTTTTAAAAATCGCTGTTTAAGAAGTGAGACCCACATCACTCATATACAAAACAACTGCTCGTGGAGAAATTATAGTTGATACACACATGTGGCAAACCTGTTACAGTATCTGAAAGTGATACTGTAGAAATGAAGAGACGTCTATCCTGCTAGCCTAATATCTTTCTGGACATAAGGATTACCATACCATTTCATGTTAATAGCATAGGTTTACCTGATTTGTATTTATTTTATAGGTGAGTGCAGGACTTTGACACGCAGTAGAATCATGTGACTTTCTCCAGTCTCACCCGGCATGGAAGCCCTGCAAGATAGCCTGTTCTGTATAAGTAAAGAAAGTTCATGATATTTCTAACACATGAAAAGGGTATCTTTTTTTTCCCTTTAGCAAATAATGCCATTCGAGTCTGTAATTGATAAACATTGATATATGCACATGATGAGAGTCTGGAGAGCTCATTGGTTTGAGCATTGCCTGCTAAAACCAGTTAGAGTTCATCCTTCAGGGGCCACTGAAGGATCTTTTTCGGGTAAAATCAGTACTTGCTCATGCTAGTGAAGGCAGGGCTGACCGCATGCCGCTCAGGGTCCTCCAGTTCTATGAGATAGCTAATCTCCAACATATTTTGAGGGGGAGATAGCTCAATGTCTTTTTGAGCAATTGGCCTGCTAACCAAGGTTGTAGTTCAAATTCTTGAGGGGGCGCATTTAGGATTTGGGCAAAATCTGTTCTGGGATTGGTCCTGCTTTGAGCAGGGGGTTGCTGGCTGACCTCACTGACATCCTTCCATCAGGATATCTATAATTTATAAAATATTTAAGATAGGCATGTTTAGTGTCTCTAAACTTTTTGTACAAGCAGCAAAGAATCCTGTGGCACTTTATAGACTAACAGACGTTTTGGAGCATGAGCTTTCATGGGTGAATACCCACTTCGTCAGATGCATGACATGACATGCATCTGACGAAGTGGGTATTCACCCACGAAAGCTCATGCTCCAAAACGTCTGTTAGTCTATAAAGTGCCACAGGATTCTTTGCTACTTTTACAGATCCAGACTAACACGGCTACCCCTCTGATACTCTAAACTTTTGGTATATTCTTTGTGCAATCACTGTACAAGAAGTCTCACTGCTGGTCTTCTGCAAACATATTTGGGTTTTATTTCAAGTAAAATGTTACACTAGCTATGCTTTCGTCCAATTTAAATGTGAATGTGTGTTTGTTTTTTTTGTTTTGTTTTAGTGGGGCTAGTCAAGTTTTCCTTTGTCAGAATTCAAGGCATCTAATTAGTTCATTTACTTGGGGAAAGTTAAAAGTTTGCCAAAGCCTACTTAATTTTTATCTAATTTCTACAAATAGTGAGAGTATTTCCTATTATGTAAATTATAGTAGTCTATTAAAAGCAATGTATTTATATATATGCCCTACATGCTTTCTTTTCATATAAAGAAGGCACTTGAAGATATTAGGTCTTCCAGTTCAGTGCATTGCTTAAAAAGTTAATGTTGAAGTACAGACTACTGTATATGCTTTAAAATGGAGATCATCTGACAGCCTCATTTCCTGCATTGTTGGAGACCTCAGTCAGGATTTGAAAGACTTGATCCAAAATGCACAAGTACATCTCTTCACTAGTACTAATGGGGGGTCAGGGGAATTGTGTATTCTCCAGGTTTCTATCTTGCCCACATCCCCTCCTCTACTGGTCTATGTTTAGCCTTTCCTGCCAATATGAATAAAGTTAATTCTGTTTTTTTCCTGTCTTTTGAATGCTTTATCTTTCTACTTTAATAACATAACTTTAACTTTTAGAATATGAATTTCTGTGTTTTATAAGGAAAGAATATTGTATGTGTAACTGTTCTATTGACATCAAGAAAACTTTGTTACTTTCCTGCACTACAGTAAATGGACTGTGCAAGCTAAAGAGTAACTAGTTATCTTCTATAGTGAATGCTTAATTCTTGATCAGAATTTTCTAGCGACGTTTAAACCTAAATCCAGTTTGCTGATAACAAAGGCAAATAAACCACAAGGTGGCACTGTCAGAACTGTCTTTGTTTTTGCTTTGGCTGCTCATGTTAGTCTGTTGTGCATTGTGCTGCATTTAGCCTGGATAGAGCAAAATACTTAAGTGTGTCAAATTTTTAGCACATGATTACTCACTTTGACTTCAATATGACTGCTTAAGTGCTTAAAGTTAGGTAGGGGCTTATGTGCTTTGCTGAATTAGGGCCTTATGAGCGATATTATGTGTGGCAGAATTGAAAGAAAATAATCATGCTGAACATAAAACTCGTGTGTTATGACTTGAATGCAGAGTTGATTTTTAGTAATTTGAAACGAAATTTTTATTTCTATTTAAAATTAATTTTCATCTCCTTCTGGGGACGAAACAGAGATTCCTTAAATCTCTCCCCAGTGCCCTTTTCAGACAAGTTTAGGGTAAGCCACAATATTGCTCACTATATTTTATTAGGGTCATACTATACAATACTTCTGCAATAAATACTATGTTGTGTTTAAATTATCCTACTTCAAAACATTGGGAAGTGCAATGATGTGTTAACCTTTATAGAAAGTTTCTGATTTTTGGTAGTGTTACTACTACTGTCTGTGGGAAGGAGATTTCAGATATCTTTTGTAGGTTCTTTGTGGTCAAGTCAGATTTCTATTCTTATTGCAAAACTAGGAGTGCAAAAGAAATTATTTCCCATAAATGAAAAGGTAAACACTAATGAAACACCCTGTTGGTGCTTTATAAAATCTCAGAGATTAAATGCTAATGCCTGCTTCAATTAAAGGTCTCTAGGGTCTTGTCTATACTGACACTTTACAGTGCTGCAACTTTCTCGCTCAGGGGTGTGAAAAAACACCCTGTGGAGTGCTGCAAGTTTCAGCGCTGTAAAGTGCCAGTGTAGACAGTGCACCAGCACTGGGAGCTATTCCCCTTGTAGAGGTGAGTTTTTTTTTATAGCACTGGAAGAGCTCTGTCCCAGCGCTGGTGCCGCGACTACACAGCGGCAGGGCTTTAACGTTGTTAGTGAAGACATCCCGTAAATTATTGCTAGAGCTAATGGTAGGCTTCCACAAAAAGAACAGACATGGTAGTTTGTGATATAATTTACTGGCCGTAAAGTTTCTAACTAATTAGGAATAACATTTAAAGTATGTTCAGTTTTTTTTTTTCTGAGTGAGTGCAAATCTTCATAGCAAAGTCAGGTTGAGTTATAACTGAAATTTTCCCACAAATTAAGTTGTGCATTAAGCATGAACTAATTAGTTTGGGAAGGAAGTTGAAACTTAGGCTGGCAATGCGGTGGAGATGCAACAGCTTGAGATACCACAACTCCTCTGCAGCTAATCATTTGTGCTGTTAATCAAATCACTCTGTAACTTGAGTGTGGTTTTGAAGTATGGTCACTGGAGCTAAGCTAGCTCAGGTGCAGTTACCTCGTGCATGCTAATTTGAGCTAACTGTGCTTTGATTGGTTAGGAAATGATCATCATTTTATTTAAAAGTTTTAAGAATAGCAATAATGTTAGTCATAATCATATTTTATGACACAAAGGTTGCAATGAAAAACTGTGTTTAAATTAGTTTGTAAAATCAATGTATTTTGGAAACATGCTCAGTATTTTAGAGACTTAATTTCTCATTAGTGTTCATATAATTTTAAAATTTGAGAGACACTTAAAAATTTTAGACTTTGTATTGTGTATTTGATTAATTGTGAGGCCAGAGTGATGCCAAAAAAGGAGGAAATGTACATAAAGTGCTTCTATGTTAGTGATTTGAATTGAAGATTATACTTTTTACTCTTTTTTTTTTCTATTTAAAAACAAAACCAAAAAATCCCAGCTATTCTTGCACACAATCCAGTAGTGGAACCACACTTCAAAAGTGTTCAAACCTGGTATTGTCCTCCTTGATGAGATTTTTCAGAGATTTAAGCAGTGCTGTTGTTCAAACTGAAAGCTAGCTGTCTTCCCAAAAAATTTGCTCGTACATTTAATTCAGAGTCTTCCTCAGACAAACAAAAGTTAGGAAAATAGGGAACGGACAACAGTAGAAGAATCTGCAGTTTTTCTTTTAATATTTTGGGTTTTGTCTTGTAAAACTTAGTAAACAAAACTTAACAGCACTACTGACATACTTCCTGGAACTGCAGTCAGTCCAGAGCAACTGAAATAAATGCATCATCTGGGTCTTCACTTCCTCTTCCCAACTAGAATAAAGACAAATTTGAAAACTGGGGCTTTTGTAGATGACGCATGAGCAGCCACAGCAAGAAGGAACGTTTCCCTGCTGATTTCTCAAGGTTTTCTCCACTCTCTTCCCTCGCCCATCTGCAATTATAGCTCCACTGGGAATTTGGTCTATTGTTGGAATAGAAGCTAAAAGAATCCAAATACTATTTTCCTTCTCCATAATGAATACTTTATTATAAAGCTGTAGTAAATACACCATTTCAAGTGCAGATAATAATTAGTTTTTACTGAATTTTTTATACAATGCAGAATTATGTCATAATTATATTGTATTCTATTGTGGGTAAAAAGAAAAGTATAATTTTCTATTTCCTCTTGCAAACATAATTATCAGTGTTATGTTACAGTTCTCAAAACTGATGAGAACAAAATTACAAGATCTAGTCATTTGCCAAATCTCTTATACTCTATAATATCATTGCTTGTTTGGAAAAAAGAATCAATTTGGTTTGTGCAAAACACCTATGGTCTTGTGCTGTTTTGGGAGGGAGAGGAAGTGAGGGGCACTGGCACTGCTGTCCCTTCGTTATGGGTAATGAGTTGACATTAGCTCTCTAGTGCTTTAATCAGATACTCTTCCTAAATACCAAAATTCATTTAAAAATATACCTTTCACCTGATTCATCAAGCAGTAGTATTTGTTTTGTTAAATTTTTTCTACCGGTAGATGGCAAGCAAACTTAATTTTGGGGTAAGATATAATGGATTATGCAGAAATTTAAGTACCTATTAATGTGCGTATTGTTGCAAAAAAGTAACTAGCAATTTATAATCAAGATAAATAAAACTTTTCTTATTGATCCCTTCAGCACAGTAACCTCACCGCTGATGCGGAAGAACAATACATTGTGAATGAACTGTGTGCATAAAGAAAATTATTTAAAAAGCAAATACCCTTGCAATCTCAGTGTATATTTTTTTAAAAAGTACTTATTGGTACATGACTACTACAAATCCTTCTTTACCTTATGTCATACAGAATGTGATTCTGTCCAGTGATCCTTTAAAACATTCACAAAATTTATTGAAAATGCGGTAGAGCTTTCCTCAGCCTTTGGAAGCTGGGGGCAGTAACGCTCCTATTTAGAACATTCTGATAATATATGATTACTTTTTCCTCTTTGCAGAGAGAGAAGATTGCATTTGCTTTCAGTGTTCTCAAGCTTAGAGGGGAAGTAAAAGTAGATATACAAAATAAAATTAATAAAATGAATAAAGAGGAAATGTGTAGTAATCAATATAAACCAGAAGCTAGGAATTGTAAAAAATTATTATGACAAACAAATGAATACAAGGAAAAATTCTGTATCCAGTAGAGTTAAGGACCCATAAGGAGGAATTTATTTATACAAAAAGAATTAACAGTGATATTGGTCTGTTACTAGTTGAAAATGGTAGAATTCTCAATAATAATGCCGCAAAGGCAGAAGTGTTCTGTATTTGGGAAAAAGCCAGATAAAGTAGTCATACCATATTCTGATACTAAGTAACTAAGGAGGGTGTTAAACAGCAGCTACTACAGTAAAATGTTTTAAAATCATCAGGTCTGGATAGTTAGCATCCACAAATTTTAAAGAGCTGGTTAAGGAGCCCTCTGGATCATGAATGTTGGTTTTCAATAAGTGTTGGAACACTGGGGAGGTCCCCAGAGACTGGAAGGAAAATATTTGTGCCAATATTTTAAAAGAGTAAATGGGATAATATGGTAATTATATGCCAGTCAGCCTGACATCGATCCTGGGCAAAATAATGGAATGCTTCATTTGGGACTCTATTAATAAAGTATTTAAAGGGGTGTGTGTAATGGAGTGTTCCCCCACACTAACCTGGAAAGAGTTAATATGGCCCAGAAGGGGTAAATAACCCCATAGGCCACATCTGAGGATGAGTCAAGCTTGATAAGCAAGCACTGATTGAGAATGAAGCCCAGCTGAGCAGGAGCAGGCAGGCTAGTATAAAGCCAGGAAATATGTAGCAGAAAAAGGGCTGCAGCATGAAGACTTGTAGTAACTCTCTGGGTTTAGAGAGAGAAAGGAGGAAACATGGGGAGAATTGAAGCCTTGGGGTGCTGGCCCTGAGGGAAAGGTTTACACAGAGGAGGATGGACAGGGAAACCTGATAGAGGTGGAATAGGGTAAGGCCCAGGAAAAGGGCAGTAAGGTTTTGGATGGTGCAGACCATGGCTGTTGGTTCAAGGGTCCCTGGGCTGGAACCCAGAATATTGGGTGGGCTGGGGTTCCCATACTGGCTACTGGGAAAGTGAGTTGGAGGACTGTTGGGAATGATACCGTCAGCCAGTCCTGTGAGACTTTAATAACTTATTGTGATCTGGCCAGAGGTCCAAGCCTTAAAGAAGGTTTTAGTTTTCTTAAAAAAAAAAAAAAAAAATGCAGAGAGAGGGTCATAGTGAACCAGATTTTTACAGCTAAATCACAAACCTCAAAATTTGGACTTTGTATATTGGAAACATTGACACAACCTTATATATACCCAAATGAATGGGCACTAGTACAGTGCTTTTAAATTAGGCTAATGTAAATTGTCAGGGATAAAAAAAAAATTTCTGACTATCTTCATGTTTCAATTACAGGTACACCCTGGATGAGTTTGGAACAGCTAGAAGAAGTGCAGTAGTCCGTGGTTTTATTGATGCTCTTACCAGAGGAGGTCCAGGCAGTACTCCCCGACCTATAGAAATGCACTCCCATGATCCTTTGAGGTAGGATAGTAGTGAAACTGTGCATTACATAATCTTTTTGTCATTTATACAATAAATCCTTTATCTAGCAATTCTTGTTTTTATTTAGATATGTAGGAGACATGTTGGCATGGCTGCATCAAGCTACTGCTTCTGAAAAAGAACATCTGGAAGCTATGTTAAAGCTTGTAACTACTCAAGGTATTATTAGATTTTAATGCATATTTTGCAAATCTGTAGAAACTGAAGTTAGTTGTGAGCAATATGCCAGAAAACTACAACAAAACTCCTGGAGTGGACTTCAGTTGCTCCACTGAGGGTAAATGGTATTGTAAATGACTTCAGAAAATGTATTGGTTCAATTTGCTAGGAAGAAAACCATTAATCAAAGAGACTATTTAAAAGTTCACTAATGTGTGCATTTTCCTGCCCTTTCAATATATTTAGATTTAGAAGGGAACTTTTCATGTTAGACTTCAGAACTCAAGTGCATTTCTGAAAAGGAACTTTGTGAAAATGCCACTGTAGTGTACCCTGCTTGTATCTTGGGGATTTTGGTATCAGATTTACTTTTTCTAGTAAACAAATATTTTTCTAACAGCCTGCACTGCATGCTTCTACTCAGCCTATGAGGCAAGTCTGCTTCCTTTCAATTAAAATGGTCCAAATGCCAAATAGGACCCCTGGTTACACCTATGCAACTCCATCATTTTCAAATTCTTCTGCATTAGCTAATCCATAGAGCCTGCATTGAGTCTTCAGCCTGCTTGCAGCTTTTGAGGCAGATTTGGACCTGTTGTCAGCAGTACAGTGGTAGTCCCTGTAGAAGATGCCAGTGTTATCTACCTCCGTAGCTACAACCAGGGGCTTGTTACAGTTGAGCGTACATGCCTCACCTATAACAGGTATTGAGAGTTACCAGTGAAAGCCAAGTTCTTGTCATACTGAGATATGAACAGCTATTTGAACCTTAACTGATTCACAGGGCCCTGCCCTGGGATTTAAATTTAATCTGATTTGTTTAACGCACCCTTGTTTTCCTATACTTTTGGAAATAGAAAGTGGCATTCCTAATAGATGTCACATCAGCAAGAAGGGTGTTGGAAGAGCTCCCAGTTTCCATCAAACCACAATAAGGCCAAAGATTGAGAAGTGTGGAAATTTTGTCCTATTTTGTGGTTATGTATATTTTGTCCTTTGAAAATGTTTAAACATTTTCAACTATCCCCAACTCTCACCACATTATCAGTTGTTCTGCTCCAGTTATAGGCACACTCTAAAAGTTAAAGTTTTTGTACCGTGTTTAATATATTTATTTACTGACAATCTGATGGGGTGTCCCATTACAAACTCCAGACACTAAAGAAGCGGGAGCAAGAAGTCCAGACACTGCTGTGGGGTGTGGAAGAGGAAAAGACATGTCAATTCCATTAATTTTACATGTGCCATGGGAGCCCTATGCTTCCACTTCTTTTGGCAGGAGACACTCTCTTAGGAAGAGCTCTCTGAAAGCTGGAATCTCAGAGTCCATCTCCATGCTCTGCTTTTGCTGCAGGCTGTGCCTTACAGTCACTCCTCTCCCCACAGCCTCACTTCGCACTCTGAAATCACTATATACTGGGAGTGTAAGGCTCTCTACTTAAATCCTCCCTTCTGAGATTATATAATAGGAATTGGGGGTTAGCTGCTTTACCACACGCACTGCTAGTATCTATAGCCATAACCACCCTTAGCCATAGACTGGACCAACGTATGCGACGATATGAAGTCTAGAAGTTTGAGTAGCAACTGTGTTTGTCTGTATCAGCAAAAAGAACAGGAGTACTTGTGGCATCATAGAGACTAACAAATTTATCTGAGTATTAGCTTTCGTGAGCTACATCATCGGATGCATAGAAGGGAACATACAGTAAGAAGATATTTATACGTACAGAGAACATGAAAAGGTGGAAGTACTCATATCAACTGTAAGAGGCAAGGAGTGTGTATGGAAAGAATGTCTGACCACAATTCCTGTTTAGTTTTCTGGGAGAATCAGGTAGCTAACTGAGAACCCATGACAGGCTATCCAAAATTGGGAGTCTGCTGGGGAAAGTTGCACTCCAACAATGTAGTCTTAAGGCAAACCCAGCATTCAAGCTCAAAGTAAAATTTCATTTATCACAAAAATAGGTCATTTGTCATTCTCTCCAAATTCCAAGCATTCTGGAGAGAACATCATGCACAGAGATGTTAGACTGATAAACTGCAGGAGAATTTTCAAGCAGGTGTGATGGGGCAAGGCCAGATGGCTACAGTAAAGTACTGAGAAACAAGTATGTTAGCCCCAGGCTAAACAAATACCTAGGACCCTGGTAACCAAATGGCAGTTGCTCCAGGTTAATCAAGACACCTGGAGCCACTTAACATCTTTCTAGAAGGCGTATGAGATAGCTTACTATTAATCTAGAACACCTGCAGCAATCAAGCAGGCTAATCATGGCATCCTGGGTTTAAAAGGAGCTCACTCCCAGTCAGGCAGAGAGGAGCCAGAGAGAGGAGCGTGTGTGAGGAGCTGGGAGCAAGAAGGGTGAGGAGCTGAGAGTGAGAGAGATGTACTGCTGGAAGATTGAGGAGGACAAGAAGTGATCGACATCTCAGGGTAGAGAGGTCCTGTAGGTTGAGGATAAAGAAGGTGTTTGAGGGGCCCATGGGGAAGTAGCCCAGGGAGGATGTAGCTGTCAATGCAGTTGTTGCAGGCACGGCACTATAGACAGCTGCGATCTCCCACAGGGCCCTGGCGCTGGAACCGGAAAAGTAGAGGCGTCTGTGGTTCCCCCCAACACCTCATCCAAACTCCTGATCAGACACAGGAGAGCTGACCCAGACCGATGGGTTTCACAAGAGGGGAAGATCACTGTGGTGAACAAATCCGCCAATAAGCGCAGGACCCACCAAGGTAGAGGAGGAACTTTGTCACACAGGATATGAGGAAAGGACTCCAAATCATCCATAAGCCTGTTAGGTGAGACTACTCGCTAAGGTCCTATTCCAACTCCTATTGAAATCAACTGGAAGGCCTAGGTGGGAACTGGATCAGGCCACGAGCAGTAGCTACATCCTGAGTGAAAAGATTATATTCCTTGTATAAATAAATATGGAAAGCTGCTACTTGGTCACCATTGAGTATGTCAACTAAGGTAATACAAGATCATTATATAATCCTCAACTGATGTAGCCTTCAGGTGACTGGTGTTGTACGATGAGGTAGCTCAGTAAGATGCCACAACCAAATTCTATCATAAATAATTTTTTTAGTTAAATATTTGTTAACTTCAATGTCTGCCTCCTGAAATTCACATTTCTTAGTAAGCCCCATGTAGGATCTATGAATCATACATTTTCCTTTTCTTCATTGCTGATGGAATCACCTGAAAGCTTCCTTTAGTCTGCAAACACAAGGCCATAGGTCCAGCCCTCCCTACAGAATGCAGGGGAAGGGGAGTGAGGAGGATGGAGATTTGGTGGTGTTGGAGGAAAAACTGTTCAAGGCTGAAGTGACACATTTGAAGAAAAATGTGAAAAGTTCAAGCTCACGTTTTAAGAAAACTGCCCTTTTGTTTTTGAAGAAAAATAGTCAAATAGCACATAATCACATGGTTAAAAATAGTTTAAAACCATATAAAAGCTTTGCATTTCAAGCTCTAACTTTTAATTTAGTCGAACAACTGTGCTGTTTTAAATTTGAAAGGGCTAATAGCAAGTGCAAAGAAATTTTACCCCTCACATTGTAGAGCCAGAAAAGAGGCAGATTATCTCTCCTTCCATGGAGTTTAGTTGCTCCAGCAGAGAGAAATAGCAAAGACTTTCCTCTCCTACAGAGTTCCTGAGCTCCACGGGAAGGGAGAATCTCAAGAATTCTGCTAAAAGGAAGCAACAGAGACTCCCCATCCTGTGAAGTTAAAGGGACTCCACTGCAAAGCATCCAAAACTGAGCGGGAGAAAGATACTTGATATGTTCCTGCCTGTTACTCACATCTGCTTTCTGCCACTATACAGGTGCCTTCCAAAGCTCTGTGACTTTAGGGGGGGAAAATTCAAACTATTGTGCAATTAATGGAGCTGGCAGGTTTATTTTTATTAAATGAAAATTACCAAATTAAATGCAAAAACAATCTACATTAATGTGTGTATGTGCATGCAATATCAGGGATTTGGAGCAATCAAATTTTTTAATTTCTCTGCTCCAGCTCCGTTCTGGCATCAATAATGACTGCTCCAGCTCCGCTCCGACTCCGCTCCGTGATCCAACTCAAATTAATTTTTTACTAAATAAAAAAGCACATACTGTAATTTTAAAAAAACATTGTTTTAAAAGTCTGAATAAAAATAATTTAAATGTCATCAACAAAGATACAAACTAGAATCATTCATAACTCATTCTGTAAAAAATTATTGCAGGAATCAAGTCATCTTTCATAGCCTGCCGCAAATCATTTAAAATTAACTTTAAAGCCAAAAACAGTCGCTCTCCACTAGCTTGAGTTATTGGCATGCTCAAAGCAATTATACAGGCAGCTTGAATGCAGCGTGGGTAGCTGTGAATGGCCTCAAAAACTTAACTTTTAGCCTACCAATAGACTCCATCACCTCACAATCTTCCAGAAAGTTTCTCTCAAATAATACTTCATTACAATTATGAATTGCAGAAACTTGCTGGTGTCTTTCTTGTTAATCCAGTTGCTTTTTGAAGTCATCATCTTCTGAAGAACTGATGCTTGAATTATCTCCATTTCCCTGTGATGGTTGCGGACGTCTCAGGGATGGACACTCGAATGAGTTCAGAATGGAGACTGAAGTTTGAGAACAGCCTGCTATTTCTGAAGGATGTGAACTTTCCGAAACCACAGATTCAGTTGTTGTTGACTCCTTTTAGTTGTGTTCATTTTCTTCAACCTCTTTCACAGAGTTCAAATGTAGCAATAGGTTTTGTTTTTGAGTTGTCGAGCAATATCAAGGAGCCCTTCCTTTTGCCTTTGGTATTTTCCTTGAGGTAAGAAGAATCCGATACCGTGGGTCAAAATAACTCCAGCAAGGAAATGAATATTGTCAAAAAGCTTCTCTTCACGTTTCTGCATAAAGGATAGAATTCCTTCTGCAATTTGTCCACCATTTTCTTTCAAGAATTTTGACAGTTTTCGCCATTCCTTCATTAAAACTCCCGGGGTTACATTGACAGCTTGAAGATTCACGGTTGTTTGATTTGGCTTTGCCAGGTCTCGCAGATCTTCACGTTGTCCCATTCAGCTTTTGTTAACTTGAGTTCTCTTGTTCCAGCAGCAGCCACTTGTTCCCAGTAAAACTGAAAAACAAGAAGCCGATCAATCATCGCAGATGTTGAACCCCAGCGAGTCACAGTATCCAATGATTGAGTTACCCTATGTAGCTCAAGCAGAACACTTCGAATACTTGGGGTTCATAGATTGACAATGACTTGTCAAATTTTTGCCAGAAATTTCTTTGCATGTTCTTTGTTCAGTCCATCCCAGATTGCCAACTAAAGAGTGTGAATACCACACTTCATCAGTTGGACTTGTTGAGTCATCCTCATGAAGCCATGTTGGAAGTATGAGGCTAGGGTCATTAACCCACTGCACAGCAGCGTCCATGTTGAATTCAATTTCATCCATTCCTTTAGTTCCTTCCTCAGGCAGAATAGCTTCAGTTCTGTCCACATCCCTGTTCTCGGAGGTAGAAATGGTTTCATTGTCCTCGCTGAAATTTTTGATGGCACACATCATGTTTGCTGGATTGTCAACGCAAATGCTCAGCACTTGCATTTCACTGATCCCAAGTTTTTTCTAAAATAGCTTTTACTTGACTTTTCACGTATGAAGAATTGTGACGCCCTTCAGTGTCGAGTATGTCCAAGGTTTTCACAAGGCTTTATCTTTTCCTTCTTTGTAGTACTGAGCATTGATTGCAAGGAAATTTCTGTTTCCATGGGTTGCCGCATCCATTTTCAGGTAGCACAATTTTTGATCCAAAGCTTACTTGAGCTCTTTGTGACCAAACTCAGATGTGCTGACAACTAAATGATTAACTGCATCATGCCCCATCGAAACACCAAGCTGCCGACCCGTTTCACCTGCAGTTTTTTGGAATTCTTTGTTCTTTAGCCTGAAGGTCGTGAGTGGTGTTGAACTCAAGCAAACCATTTCCATCAGCCCTTCACAGAAAGTATTGGCATCCATGGTGACTGTAACCTTTGAGGACTTCAAATATGAGTCAAGCTTTGTTTGCTCAATTTTGGATTTCTTTTCAGATGAAGCTCTGCAAAAAAAATCTTTTCTCTAGGAGTTTTCAAAGAGTCAGATGAAAGTCCTTTTAGCCATGTCAGCTTTCTGTTTTGCCTCATCTTCCTGGTCCTTTTGTGTAACCAGAGCCACGTAGTTTTCAGAATGGTTATGTGTTACATGCCGCCAAAAGTTGAAACTTTTCATGGCACTTGTTTCACTTTTCTTGAAGCTACATGGACTGAGCTCGCCATTCACTTCCTTTTCCACCTTGCATGGTGCCGATTTCTTCTTTCCTTTTCCCCAGAGCCCAAATTTGGGCTTTTCAAATTCAAAAGTAAAGACGTCGTTGAGATCCTTTTCCGTAAATTGGCTATCAATCATGGAGGGCAGATTTGATTTTTTTTTTTTTTTTTTTTTTGTTGAAACCATAGCCAGATCTTCTTGTGCAGCTACCACATCTAAATGTTTCTTATGATCTTCGAAAAGCAATGAACAAAAGCATTACATTTTTTTTAATAATGTACCTGCTTGTGATATCCTAGCCACTTAAGGTACTTTGAATTTATTTTGGATTTTCTGGGCAAAAATGATCACATTTTCTTTTTACACAAAATTATTATTAAAGTATATTTTAATCTTTTAACATGTTCCTTGCCGTTTTAATGAAGTAAGAAGTATTTTTAATACACATAATTAATATACATTTTTATTTATAAACTGCAAGTTAGTTTTTCTTATGAAATTTTGCAGTAAAAATATTTGAAATATTTTCCAAGTTTTTAATTAATATCTCAGAAACACTTTAATATAGATATATCAATGAAATTTGGTATGTGCCATAGTGTTAGTACGTGCTATCACTGTTCTACAACATTAATTGTTGGGAAATAACGAGGCTACATGTTACAAGGTTGAAAATAAACTTCAATGGGAAAACGGATTCAAATTGCAAGCACAGTCCTTTTAGTAAAGAGAGCAAATTTTCGGAAATATGTTTTTGCTTCATCAGCCTGAATAGATTATACAAGAGAGAACCTGTTATTTGCTCGATCTTGTATAATGTTTCTAGCCTGATGAAGGAAAAATATATTTCTGAAAATTTGCTCTCTTGACTAAAAGGACTGTGCTTGCAGTTTGAATCCGCTTTTCTGTTAAAGTTTACTTCCAACATTCTATCGTACAACATCATTCAAATAAAATCATTTAAACTACAGTCGTCATGAACTGGGGGGACTAGGCCAATTTTATTTAATATTTTTTAAAATCTTTGACTATTTAACAGATACGACCCTTGAATATGATTTAATTCTAAAACATACATTAAAATGGTACTCTTAATTTATTTTGTATAATTAACCATTTCCGAGAAAACTTTGAAAATTTTAATCTGCTTAGATGGTTAGAATGATACAAACAATTTTACTTATTACTTATTTTTCAACTTTGGAACCATAAATTTTAAATGTGATAATAAATAACCAAAAATTATTAACTTATTATGGAACATAATATTACCACTTGTAGCCAAGGGCAGTAATCGACAAGCCTGTCTTGAAATATGAAATAAAAATGACCAACTGCCAACTGGATAATGTAATATGGTAGCACATACTAACACGAAGACACAGACATAATTTCATTACTTTGTATTAAAGCATTTTTGAGATATTAATCAGAAATTAACTTTTCATCACTTCCTTCAAGTGACTGTAGCTCCCTGAGGAAGAATTGTAGGACACATGTTCACAGAAATGTTTTTTTTTTCTTAAAAATGACCTAAGGATTCACCCCCAAAGTTGTGCTGGACATTTTCGAGTCACTCTGGATATGTCACAGAAATCACTCCTAATTTATGCCATAATGTTTACTGTATATTCATATGCCTGCTGCACACAACTTTTTTTCAGTAAATTTAAAATTACAAACAACACTACCAAAAGACTGTTGAACAGATGACATAAAATAAGTCCGCCAGAGTGATACGGGAGCATGTACAAGTGAACAAATGTACCGGTAACGGGAGCCTGAGAGAAATGAGCTTAAGTGATTAATATCTCTTGCGTATCTTTAATATAGCAATAAACAAAAATATTATTTTTTTTGCAATATACCTGTTTGTGGTATCTTAAATGTTGCGTCTTGCTTCACACTTTTCCGTAATCACAGCACTTATCGCGTCTCGTTGATCAACCCTTACAAAAGAAGTATCAACATATACTAATCTACACGAGTACGCACTCGCCTAAGCTTGGCACAAGGGTGGGAGCAGTCTGCAGTGTTGCCGGATGTCTGATAATTATCTGGTTCTTTAATAAAAACTTATCTCAAAAAAACTTTGTAATTTTGTATCTGTACATTAAATCTTGATTTCGGCCAAAGTGAGAATAACTGTGACATATTATGTAAAGTGGTAAAGTAGATGTTAATATCAGTTGTTATACAATCTGAAACTTTTTGACACCTTTAGGACTTTCTTGCTAAATATCATTTATTTTGGATTGTATCAGAGGTGTAACCATGTTAGTCTGGATCTGTAAAAGCAGCAAAGAATTCTGTGGCAGCTTATAGACTAACAGACGTTTTGAAGCATGAGCTTTCGTGGGTGAATACCCACTTCGTCGGATGCAATCCATTTATTTTGGATTGAAAATGGAAAAAAAGGTGGAGCAGTCAAGATTTTTCTGTGCTCAGGCTCCACTCCAGCTCCGGGCAAAAACCTGCAGCGCTACTGCTCCACGCTCCAGCTCCAGGCTCCGCTCCAAAGCCCTATGCAGTATGAACAAATCATTGTTGCGGTGTGTAAAGTATTACTACCTGCATTTTTTACTTTTCTGCAACTTAAAATGTAACCCATATGCATCAAGATATAGATTTTTTTATTTTTAATCTGTTTTTAATCTATTATTGTGTATGTGAGCAAGGATTCATTGTTTTTGATGTGCACTAAAATGATAGCCTTACAGGTAAACTCTATTAAAAGGGATAACGCAGAATCAGGAACATCTCTTTTAGATAATAGTAGTTACAAAATAGGTGCATCTCTCTTATGTTAGCTGATTTTCCTTATTGACAATGTTTACACATGTTAAATTTCTGAATGACTATTGATTTACCAATTTATGGCATTTAAAACTCTTAATTCAGTGTAGTTGCCTTGTTTTAGTTGCTTCTGCATAAACAACCTCTTTAACGTTAATATAAAATGATGTGGCTTGTCTCTGATCTTGCTTCCCAAGGATTACTGTGTTCACAATTTGTGTCTTCATTTTGTGGCTGACAGATAATCTGTTTTGGTGTGAAATACGGAAGTAACGTGGTCTAGTGTCACCTGATTTTATCACGTGGCTTAACCACACTTAGTTACAGTTTACCTCATGGGCCTCATCTGAGGTTGAACTCATGTTGATAGGTTTTAAATTACAATTAGAGATTTACTGTCTCTGATAATATATTTTGAGACAGTATTATATTGAGACCTGTAGGGCAGGTATTTCTGGTTGGAAAAATTTATGACAATACTGTTTTTCTGTTTCATGACAAGAAGACAGGACAATAGTTTGTTGGTTATTTTGTGAGGAAGGATGTGTTTGCACTAATCACTTGAACTAGCTAAGGTCCCAATGAACAGGTATGTGTTTATGGTGTACTATGGCAGGGAAGTAAGTGTGGTTAAAACATAGTTCATATGTATCTTATGTACCAGTTTTTCCAGGGTGCATGTAAATTGCTTTTAAGTGAAGAGGTATGACTTAAGATAAAATTAGCAGATGTGTGGAAGAAAAGAAACTAAAATAAATTTGTATAATGCTTACTGTATGTTTTCTTTTAACTGTAGGTGTGGAAGAAAATGTACAAGAAGTAGTTGGTCACATCACAGAAGGTGTCTGCAGACCTCTGAAGGTGGAATATTTTGTTTGTGTGTGTTTTGTGTGTGCCTACCACTCATTAAAGCTGTATTATATTTTTATTGCAAAATCCATTTTGTCATATCTCAGCTGACAACAATAGCAGTGTATTACCAAGAGTGGTACATACATAACTTGAATATTGAGGGATTTTATTAGGGCCCTACCAAATTCACGGTCATGAAAAACGCGCCACGGACCATGAAATCTGGTCTTCCTCCCATAAAATCTGGCCTTTTGTCTGTTTACTCTATACTATACAAATTTCACAAGGGAGACCAGTGTTTCTTATATTGAGGATCCTGACCTAAAAGGGAGTTACGGGTGGGGTCACAAGGTTATTTTAGTCGGGGTGTGGTATTGCCATGGCCACTTCTGCATGGGTTTCAGAGCTGGATGGCCAGAGCACAGTAGCTGCTGACTGGGCACCCAGCTCTAAAGGCAGTGCCCCACCAGCAGCAGTGCAAAAGTAAGGATGGCAATACCATACCATGCCACCCTTACTTCTGCACTGCTGCCTTCAGAGCTGGACGGCCAGAGAGTGGTGGCTGCTGACCGAGGGCCCAGCTCTGAAGGCAGTAGCGCAGAAGTAAGGGTGGCAATATCATACCATACCATCCTTCCTTCTGCGCTGCTGCTGCTGCTGCTGCTGGTGGCTCTGCCTTCAGAACTGGGCAGAACTGCTGCGGCTCTCAAACCACCCAACTCTGACAGCAGCACCACTGCCAGCAGCAGCACAGAAGTAAGGGTAGCAGTATCGCAACAACCCACTACAATAACCTTGTCGTGCCCCTCCTCCCCCACTCCTTTTTTGGGTCAGGACCCCTACAATTACAACACCGAGAAATTTCAGATGGTAATATCTGAAATCATTAAATTTATGATTTTTTACATCCTATGACCATGAAATTGACCAAAATGGACCGTGAATTTGGTAGGGGCCTAGATTTTATTAAATTTAAGTTTTTATAGCACATCTGTATTTAAAAAAGATCTTCCCGTTTTATGTATGGTTCTAAGGCATTCTGATCCATATTGGATGTCTTCCAAAGTTCAAGGGTGCTCAGATCCAGTGTTCAGATTTGGGACTAGTCATAAAAGCCTCCTTTTTCTTTCTAGAAAGGCAAAGAAAGGAAATTTCTGAACTTGGAGTTAAAGTGATTTACAATACTGCGTCATTAGCTTTGAGTGCAAAATACTTCTGGGTGAAATGCTGGATTAAGAACACATTTAATTGAGATTCCTAATAAACATGTAATTGTGCAACAAATGAGAGATTAGAGGACTCCATCATTTTTCAAATCATCATTCTACCTCATTGCATATAATAGAAATGAACTCTGTTCATTAAGTATAATGAAAAACCTACAAATCAGATACATGACATTGCCATACTACTTATAATTTAGACTCAGCACAAATAAAAAATAAATTCAGGCTAATTAATTTAAAATTAGTAATCTACTAATAAGGCATGCTTCCATATAATCTATAAATCATTTTCTTAAAGTAGAAAAATTAGGATATTTTAAGGAATTTAATACTATCTGATTAGTTGACTAATTCTGTAAAATGTCTGGTAATCTACATATTAAAAAGCAGGTTGTGGCTGAAGTATCCCCATGTTCTTGACTGGAGAGGTGAAAAATTGAAAGGAGGATCAGAAAGTAAGAGGGGGAGAGAGAGAGAGAGAGAGTGTGTGTGTGTATGTAAGAAAAGACAAAGGAGAAAGCACCATTAATCATGTAAACACCATAACATTTTACAACTTGCTTCTCACAACATACTGCAGCACCCTCCTTTCTCTAAGCATTTGAAAGTTAGATGTTAATATAACACTTCTTTTAAGATAGACTTGCTTTTCTTCTTCTTCCCCATTCTTACGTCTTAATATATAAAGGATTTTATGTGATTTTTTTTTTTTTATGGTTTAGCCTTGTTTATAAAGATGTCTCTTTCCTTGTAATTTCCTAACATTTGAAGAAATAGTTTGGTTATATGGAATAGAATTTTGTCCTCATTTCTTAAAGATATTTTACTTGTGCTTAGAGATCTTAAAGGTTACAATTTTCAAGCTTAAGTGCCTAAAATAAGTGAATTAAAATAAAAAATAGGGCTGTCAATTAATTGCAGTTAACTCAAGCGATTAATGCAAAACAAATTAACTAGATTTTTTAAAAGTTGCAATTAATCACAGATTTAATTGCACTGTTAAACAATAGAATATCAATTTAAATTTATTATGAATATCTTGGATGTTTTCTAAATTTTTAAATATTGATTTCAATTACAACACACGAAGTGTAAAGTGCTCACTTCATATTTTTATTACAAATATTTCACTGTAAAAAAGATAAACAAAAGATAGTATTTTTCAATTCACCTCATACAAGTACTGTAGTTCAAATTCTTTAGCAATTTCTAGTGCAATCGCTTAGCAATTGTCTGAACAAGAAGTAGGACTGAATGGACCTGTCGGTTCTAAAGTTTGTGAGGGCAGGTTTGTTTTTTTAATTCTACATTTATAAGTTGTGATTTCACGATAAAGAGATTGCACTACAGTACTTATATGAGGTTAATTGAAAAATACTATCTTTTGTTTATCTTTTTACAATGCAAATATTTTTAATAAAAATAAAGTGAGCACTTTATACTTCGTATTCTGTGTTGCAATTGAAATCAATACATTTGAAAATGTAGGAAAACATAAAGATAAATTTAAATTCTGTTATTTAACAGTACAATTAAAACTGATTAATTGTGATTATTTTGTTTAATCTCATGATTAATTCTGAAGATTATTTTTTTAATTGTTTGACAACCCTAATAAAAAGCAGCCTGATTTTCAGAATGGCTGAAAATATGCAACTCTCTTTGCTTCAGTGGGACTGGAAAAATAAGGCCACTTTTATTTAGGCACCTGGATAGGAATTAAGGTTGAAAAATTTGATCTGAGTTAGTGATTAACTCTCCCATTTCATTGTAGAGGAGACTGTGCTTAAAAATCAAAAAATATTATTTTCCTTCTGATTTTAAAAGGTTTTGATATTCGACTAAAGACAATTAAATATAGAATACCTAGCATCCTGTCTGTCCTCCCAAAACACACAACCAAAACAGAAAAAAAATCAGAAAGTGTGATGGTGATAGATGTCAGCCTGGAAAACTTGCCTATATGGGGAGGAGGAGCTCCCTTATAATTTTTAGCCCAATAGTTAAGAGTATCACCTGGGATGTGGAAGACCCAAAATCCAGTCCCCCGGTCCAGTGATTTAAACTAGGGATTCCAACATCCCTAGTGAATGCCCTGACCACTGGACATTAAGTTACAAGGGAGGGCCTCCCCTCGGCTTCTTGCTAAAATGCATAGTTACCTAATGCCAAAGAGAGGTTTTGCAGCTGAGAATCCCAGGCAGAGGAAAATGCCTACTTGCAGCCCAACTTGAGACATCTATCCCCAAGAGGGGTGAAGTTTAATATATGCCCTTCGCTTTGCACCTCCTGTGAGGGGGCTTACTCCTTCAACCTCTTACTTCCCAGGTCCTTCTCGCATGAACAGAGAGCAACAATACCCGAAGTCCAAAGGCGCAAACAATTCGATGTTTATTGGAGTGAACTTCCAGCAAGCATGATTCCAGTTTCCTTCCTTAGTGTCCCCCTTCCCAGCTCTGACACCACAGAGCCTTGCCTGTGTCCCTGTTCCTGTTCCCATCCCTTGTTCCCATTTTCCCTTTTAGCAAAACATGATCCCAATTCCCCCATTTCCCGCCCCCCGTCCGATTGACTGCAGACTATATAGTAAAACCTGCATTTTGCTTAGCTATTTCTTAACCAATCATTTTACTAAAATTTGACTAACCAATCCTAACATATTGTAACATGGTTATTTAACCAATTATATCCCACCACCTTAATTGGTTTACACTCAACAAATTAATTATACAGTAGACTGAAACAATTACAGAACCAGACAGAGACCATGCAAATAAACATACAAAACAATACAGAAGTGAGGATTTTACAACTACATCTATACAGACATAAGGGTTTTCCAGCTGTGTCTATTGATAAGTGAATTCTTGCCAGACAGGATGCGATCAAACTAAGTTTCCTTTTACATCTTCTAGGCTCTTCCCTTTCTCTGGAGGTGATAAGAATGTCAGGACAGGATTGTATTCCTAAATAGCCCAATAGCACCTTATTTCAATGTGACTAGTTTGGAATGTGAGGATGTGACCATACACTTCCCAGCTTATGGCTGCCTAACTACATCTTAGCTGAAGGCCTTAGCCTGTCACAGTAAGAGAAGGCCATTACACAGACAGTGATTTTGATTCTCTCTTTTATACCTCTATAACTAGCTAAGTGATAAGAATACACCTAAATTCTTAAAGTATAGGCCTTTGCAGACAGGCCTGAATATCTATATCCTAACACCTCCCATTGACTAGCCTAGGTGAGGAGCTCCCTAGGGTGCTGGCTTTTGTATATCCCATTTTGATGCATCTGTCTTTCCCCATTCAATGAATGGGGAGCCTAAGTGCCAAACTCAGGCTTTGTGAATCCCAGTGCCTTTCTAGGCGCCAAAAATTTAGGCATGGCAACGCTCAGTGTCACCATGACTAATTTTCTTTATAAATCTGACCCTGGGATGCTACACTGAGCAGCAGACAAATAATTTGGAAGGATGATGAATGGTTAGCAATATGTAGATGGACTTGTCACATATAAGCACTTGAGGAATAGTGCTATAATAGTCACTGACCATGGTTCTTCATAAATGCCTAAAAAGTGATTGTGGGGCAGCCTCTTATGATTATGTGGAGGCTGCATGTGCCATGGAGGCGAAAGAAGTCAGGCCTGTTTTACTGTGTAATCCAGCATTTCTTGGCCCAGTCAGCATGTCAATAAATGCATGTATTAGCTTCGAATATATCGGTTTACTTACTGTTAGCATCTCTTTTCAAGATAAAGTACTGGCTAGAGGTCATGACTCGGAGGTGAGATTAAATCAGGTAAAATAAACCTAAATAACCCCCCTGATATATCAGTTCTGATTATTCTGCATCTCTGCTGAGTGCTGCCATTGATGATCTGTTGTAATTTAGGGATTTTGCAGCTGTTCTTGCTATTCAGGGCTGGGTGGAATTCCAGTATGTACTGATGGTAATCCACAAAATGATCTCATTATATAGGAATTTCCAGCAACAAGTTGCATACAAAACTCTATGGGAAACAAGGCCATTCTTAAGAAGTGGCATACACTTGCTTGTTTTCTGACCTTCAGCTTGCTGCAAAAAAATGCCCTGTTCAAGAGGAATCCTGCAATATAAGCAGACAATGTGATCATCTTATGCTGCTTGCAAAGTTTTTGTCCTTGAATATCCCTAATGCATGTAAAAGCGTAGAGGCTGATTTTCAGAATAGGCCTATAAATAAAAATGATTATTTTTTGTTCCATAGGTCAGAATTGAGCAGGTGATTGTTGCTGAACCAGGAGCAGTTTTATTATACAAAATATCTAATCTTCTCAAGTTCTATCACCATACGATCAGGTATACAGAATTACTAAACATGTTAAGTAACTCTCCTGTTTGAACATGCACCAATTCTGGTACAGTAAAAAACACTCGCTCTGTTTTGCTTTGTTTTGTTTTTTGAGGGGGTTGTTTGAGTTCTGACTGCACTCAGCTGTGTACGGAACAAAGAGAAAGACACAGCCCTGACCTGAAGTAGTAATCAACTATTGTAATAGAAATCTGTCTGTAAATGGAAAAAAATTTCAACACATAGACATACTTTATCACTCTGTAGCATTGTAGATATTAAAGTGCACACAAAAAACTACATTAAAAGAATATTAAGGTTGCAAAATTAAACACTCTAAAGTTAGGAAATGCCAGAATTAAAGTTACCTGTTGAAACCTTAGCTTCAGTTTAAACGCTTTACAAGTCTCTGAATATGTACATGGGAACAGTAAAAGGCACATCTCTAACATAAAGTCAACCTGTCTGCCAAATTTCAAATCTCTACTCTAAAGCATGAGGCAGTACAGTTTCTCAGTAAAACAGTTGTAAGAATTTTTTTAATAAATTAAACAGCGTATTTTCCCCTAATCTTGTTCTCAAATTGGCAGAACCATTTTTGCTAAAACTTTCCAAAAGTGGGTGAGGAAGACGACAAGAATTCTTTTTTAAGCCCAAACAGTTAAAATTTAGTTGTTACAAGCAACTGAAAACAATCTTATAATGGGGAGTGTTTGGAAGCCTTAACTATAGGCATTGTTTAAAGGTCAAAGATTATAGTACTGATCCTACTAGCCAAATGTTTTTGTCAAAGGGGAAACTGACATCTAACTACTATAGCAAGGTCTAATTTGAGACTTTGGTGACTTTACTGAGGCTGATAGTGCTTTGAAAACCAAGCTGCTATTTTTTTTAAGAGTGTCACATTAGTCTCATTCAGATATAGTTTTTACCCAAGGTAGTGTGTAACTTAGAATCACTTTTAATTTAGACAACAAACTCATATGCAAGAAGCGTGTAAAAAAGTGTCATGGCATAGTGGGTATAACACAGTTGTAGTAAAACTAATAAACTAATTTTACACTTCCAGTAGCGAAGCATGTACATTTTTAAAGTGTTAAAGAGTACAATTTTGTATGTGAAGAGACATATTTATCTGGAAAGTAGTGGAGATGAAATGACATTATCAACACATCTTTCTTGTTTGAATTTTATTCTCTATAGCAGAAACAAAGTTGAGTATTTTTCCCCCCACTTATTTAAAAAGACAGTAGTGTATTGGATAGGCTAAAAATATTTACCTATCTTGTAAAAATAAAATATTAGTTTCATTATGTACTATGTTTTGCTGTATAACTGAAAATTTAGCATTTTCTCTTCCTTGTTGGCTTTAAATATTCAAACAAAAACTCACTAAAGCAAAACCTGAATTGGATGCTTAGGTAGTTTCGTTTTCAACAAAGCTGTAATTCCAATATTTTTTTAGTGGAATATATTACTTAATTTAAGTTATGCATACGTTATAGCTGAGATAGTATCTAATTGTTAATTATCTTGGCTGGAGGTGCTTGTTCTCTCAAATCATCCTATCTTACAAATTATTATTAGAATTAGTTAATAGGGGAAGCTGTTTCCTATGACAGTTCACTCTGCATTTCCAACTTTTAGACTTGGTGTCATATTATTGAACCTTGACTAAAATATCTGATCTGTTTTATTTTTTCTTGGATTTAACACAATATTTTCTTTTTTTGTTCAGTGGTATTTTGGGAAACAGTGCAGCTACGTTGTTAACCACAATTGAAGAAATGCATTTATTAAGCAAAAAGATATTCTTCAATAGTCTGAGCCTACATGCAAGTAAACTAATGGAAAAGGTTTGTTTCAGAAATATAAGCTTTTCATATTTTAAAACAAATTCTCCAGTTGTTCCTTAATATAAGGAGACTATTGGAATAAAAATTGTTGTTTACATTTTGATTCATTATCTTAAAATTAACATTACATGTTTCCATGCGCTCTATAACACATACAGTAAATTATTCACGTTTTTGTCCCTACCAGTTGCCCAATTATAGATGTGTGCACATTTCCGATCAGACTTTTCATCAGCAGCTTCTGCAGATCCACACCTGCACACTATACACCCTCCTGCTCCAGACCGAGGGTATATAGGTAGGGACAGACGCATCACCACTCCAGTTCCTTCTCAGCCACCTGTATAGCTTCAGAGAGAGTGTTGCAGTGTCTGCTACCGAGAATAATAGAATATCAGGGTTGGAAGAGACCTCAGAAGGTCATCTAGTCCAACGCCCTGATCAAAGCAGGACCAACAAGCTAGCTCCTTAGCTTGCCTATTTTTTTCTTTACTTTTTTAGTATTTTGTCCTTTTTTATTTAGCTTGTAGTTTTCTTCTCTATTTTATAGCTTACTTTCATGAGGATTCTCCCCACATTTGTAGTTATGGCCTTCTGCCCCACAGCCTCTCTTGTTTGCAGCCTGTCTTACATGGGTTATGCCCAAAACTATGAGCTTCAAACCATACCAGATCTGTCCCTGGTCCTTTCGCCTCAGCAAGGATCATTCCAGCTGCCTCAGAGTCCAGCGTCTCATTGAATGTAAGGTCTGCTTCAGATTCAAAAGTAGAGCAAAAAGATGAGGGAGGACAGATTGAAGCTACTCCTTATGAATTGCTCCTTGAGACCTGAGGAATATACAGTCCGTATCATCTCTGGTACTGCTCAACACATCCCATCCTGAGAAGCAGTGCCCAGGATCAGCAGTACTGACCATGTTTCTCTTCCATGAGGTTCTCCAGGTGTTGGAAAGACCTGAATCCCTTCTACTACAAGTATCAGAGAAGTATCTGCTGCCAGTATCAACATGTATGCATGCACTGACATATCCTCCAGTACCTCTGCACCTTCACACACAAAGTCAGCCACCGGTATTGATGCAGATGCTAGTACTTACTCATTTGGCCTCCAATACTGACACAGCCACTAGTACCAACGCCCCTAGCTCTTCCCTTGGATACAGGGGATGGCACTTCCTCTGACTTGGAAATTTCTGTTGAGGTGGTGGAATTCTTCCCATTCCAGCCTCCGTTCATGGCATACCAAGATGATGAGACTCTAAGGACTAGTCATTGTCCAATCCATGCTCCCTGGCAGCAATACCTTGGGATTCCCCTTTGCCTATGCTCCTCCACAATGTGTTTTTTGGAACCTGGGGCTCCCTACAGTGACCAGTTCTATAGAATGTCCTCACATAAGAACCACCATCAAAATGAGTAGGCACCAGTGGATGGAACTCTTCCCTAGGGAGACTCTTTGGAAGAACAGGAGCTAAGGGCAGAGGAGGGGACACACCCTTCAAACAAATCCTCTTCCTCCCCAGATGAGGTTGTTATGCCTCCTCCTGCATCCTATGCTGATGACTGCAACATCTTTCAGGAACTGATAAAGAGACTGGCTGAGACTTTGCAGATCCCTCAGAGGAGATTCAGGAGTCTCAACAATCATTGGTACATATCTTGCATACCTCTCCTCAAGGCAAGACAGCCCTGCTGCTAATGATGCCTTCTTGTTACCTGCCCATACTATTTTGCAAACACCAACTACTCTCTTACCTACATACAAGAGGGCTGACAAGCAGTGTGGTAGCCAAGCGCTCGGAGTAACTTTTTTCTCACCGTACGCCAAACTTCCCAGATATTTACCTAATATCTGGAACAGTATTGAGTAATTAACAGCAGGTTCGCAGTGGCCAGTTGCTCACCAACCAGGGAGAAAAGGTGTCAGGAAAAATGTCTCTCAAGATAGCTTTAGAGGACTGCTCCCAAGTATACTGTATTAGCTAATCTTTTATAACTAACTTCTGCAAAACACATAGGTCATAATGACACCTACTGGATCATCACTTTTCTAACTTTCGATAAACTTTTAATATCAGATTCAAGGTTTTCCAACCAAGGTTTTTGGTCTCAGTTGTTTACTTGTCTGCCCCCTCCTCCACTCTGAGTAGCAGAAATTGCCAGCTAGATTTAGCCTGGCTTCTGAAAGCCTGTCTCCAAATTAACCCTTAACTATGTGGTGTTCTATTTCATTAATTTAGACTGGCTGAATGCGCATTATATGGTTGCAATTAACTTGATCACATTCTGGTTATACACACCCCTCAAATCCATGGCAACAACTTGTTCAATTTAAAAACTGTAAAAGCAGCAGAGAATCCTGTGGCACCTTATAGACTAACAGACGTTTTGGATCATGAGCTTTCATGGGTGAATACCCACTTCGTCAGATGAATGAATGAATTCATCTGACGAAGTGAGTATTCACCCACGAAAGCTCATGATCCAAAACGTCTGTTAGTCTATAAGGTGCCAGCAGATTCTTGTGCTTTTACAGATCAGTACTTAACACGGCTACCCTTATAATTTAAAACTTAGGTTTTCTTGTGAGTGTTTTAAAGTCACTGTGCCATTCACCTACAGCTGAAGATTTTTGTCTTTTGACTCTGTTCCCTCATCCTCACTTTCATCTCTAAATCCTCTTAGACTTCCATATCAATCAAGCAGTCATATTACCTGTTTTACCACAATTTCATACTCACAGGAGAAGAGCCAGTCTAGCATACCCTGGATGTGAAAGTGACCTGGCATTCTATATTGACAGTACTGATCCATTTAGAGCCTCCCTTAGACTCTTTATCTTCTTCTTAGAAAGGATGACGGGAACTCACATCTCCATTCAAAGACTATCTCTGAATGGGTATCAAGATATATCAGTTGATTTACTTTTGAGTTTCACCTTTATTTAATGGATAACAAGCAAGCCCCATGGAAAGGGGTCTTAAAAGGACTAATATTTGGGGCTTTATTTTCATTCTTTGGCAGATGAAACTGCCCACCATTTTACTGGCTAGTATTTGATGAGTACTTTCTTCCTCATAGCCCTTATCTTCTCTTTGAGTGATTCTGTAAAGGAGTGATAATCTTGTGGTATAAAGTGCTTATATCACAAATTCAGAATTGTGTTACTACAGGATCAAGTCACATAGAATATAGGCATAAATTATCAGTTTTCAGCAAGACAATGTTGAGTGGGTATCCCAAAGATAGGTTCTAGGATCGGTGGTATTTAATATACTTATCAGTGATGGGAAAATGAGTAAGGTGGCAAAACTTGTAAATGAAAAGATTGTTTCATTTAGTTAAGACTGGAGAAGGTTATCAGGAATTTGAGAAGAACTTAACAAAGCTAGGTGAATGGGCAGTAGGATGTTGATTGAAAAGCAATATTGACATATGCAAGATAATGCACATTAGAAGGACTAGCTTGTGCTATTCATACATCTTGCTGGGTTCTATAATAACTGTAAACTCAGTTTAAAGACCTGGGCTGAATGAAGATCTCTGCTCAGTGGGTGGTGCTAGTAGTCCAAAAAGCAAACAAAATGTTAGTATGTGTAAACAGTGGGGTAGAAAATAGTACTGAAAATATTATAATTCCAGTATATAAATCATTAGTGTTCCCTTAACTAAAATTTAGCACAGTATTCTGTGTATCTCATCTCAAAAAGTGATATAGCAGAAATAGAGGGGCATTGTGAGAGCCAAAGAAAATGCCAAGGAATATGAAAACACTGTCAAATGCAAGAGGACTGGCACTATTTACAGAGGAAATAAGGGTGTTGTAACAGAGGTATACAAAATAGTAAAACTTCCTATGCCATTCATTATTATTGAGAATATAGTATAAAAACTCTACTCTCTCATGATACTATAAGACATTCAATAAACTTAAGTCTAAAAACTGATAAAATATTCATATGGTAATATATACAAATACAATATTTTTAAGGGTTAAAGGAATTAAAAGTGTTAAATGGTTAATGGGGTTAAACTAACTGCTAAATCTCTCATGTGAGGAGGAACAGATTATTCCATAATTGTCCTTACAGGGTGTTTTTCATATTCCTCTGAGGCATCTGGTTTGGTTTCCTGTTGTGATAATTGGGCACAGTAATTTACCCTAATTGTGGGCTCAAGTGTATGTAAAAGTTCATAAGATATTTATGGGAAAAGACAAAGGGAGACAGACTGTATTAGTCCAAACAAAAAGGCCTACTGATATAACTTAAGAACTGTGTTAAGATCACGCTTGGTAAACAAGGAAAGTGTGGTCCAGAAATCAGTGAACCAAAATTGGCGTGTCAAACTGGACCTAACTGATGGACAAAATGTTGAGGGGATGGAATCTATTTCTCACCATTCCCTTTGTGGATCCTGAAAGAAAGAGACTTCAGGAGAGAAATTGGCTATTGGAGGGAGCGTCGCCACCATGGCTATTACTCCCACCATCTCCTGGGACTCTGGGCCTTCATCACCCTGATGCTGAGAGATGTCCTTACCAAACTGGGCCAGAGAGAGGAACCCAGATGCTATCACAATCTCTATGCTCCAGCTGAATCCCAAACACCATCTGGAATGAAATGAGATCAGACTTTAACAACAGCAGCAGCTCCAATCCATCTCAGCTAGCTGCTGCTTCTCTTTTCACCAGAAGGACAGATATTACCATCTTTGTTACCATGTGAGACTGTCAACGAGGAGGGGTTTCTTTCTAAAAATTCCAGCTAAAGGATAAGGGATGTTGTTAAATGAAAGCCTTACCTAATTATTTAAATTTAAAATGCTCTAACTGGTCGTCCCCCCCCCCCCGGTTCTCCCTACCCCCCTTTTTTTTTTAATACAAAGTTAAAAGGCTTTTTAAGGGAGTGTTTGCCATGGCATTAAGAGAGATGAGGTCTCTGTATGCCAAACCCTGGACCTTGTTTAACAATTTAATGTTGTACAGAGACTGGATAATGTTAACATCTTTGGCCCATATATTCCATTTAAATGAATACGACATACATGTCATACATGGATCACTGGTCTGATATAGTGTAGCATTTCCTGTGGTTCAAATCAATTCTACATTCATTTAAAAAAATGCAAAATTGATGACATAACTATATACTCAAAATAATTTCCATAAAATAAAGTGCTTTGTTTAGTTGTAACTAATTTTCATTACCTCTGTGAAAGTTTAAAAATGCAGACAATCAGCTAAACATTTATACTGGAGCCTTTTGTTGATTTTAAGTTAGTGGCAAATGTCTTTTTTTTTTTTTTTTTTTTTTTTTTTTTTTTTTAATTAGGAGGGTATCACAGGATTATGTTTTTAATCATTCCTTTTTAATGTACTTCAAAACCGAAGTGTGTGGAGGAGCATCCCTACCTTTTTACCAGTTCCTTGGACTGTGCTTATGTGCATGTATCAGCACACTGAAGCTGTTTCTGAGAACATTGTGGTTTTCAGGGAAGATGATAGCACTAGACAGCAGTCTGTTGAGCTTACAGTATGCCGTTTGCTAGGGATTCAGTGCACATCACCTGGCATGCCCACTTGAGAATATTTGTTTGTGAAAATAAAATGTGTTTGTTTTATTGTTTCTAGATTGTTTAACAATTTCCTCTATTTCTTCATTATTTCTTGAATTAATTATTTTAAAGGAACTACTATAAGATAAGTCTCTTTATTGTTATGCATGTTTCAGAGGATATTGAATATCCATCGAGTATATAAATGAAATAAAATTAATTTATAAAGCAATTAAAAATCACTTTAAAAATGTTTTAGGAATACCAGTAAGTAATTACTAAACTTATTTTTTGTAATCCAAATGAACCGTTTTTTTATTTAGACTGTTTTTGTGTCATAACTAGAAATCTGATGTGGTTAAAATATAATTTTGATTATAATAGTCCCTTGATAGCTTTATTTATTTGTGGTTGTCTGGAAGTCTTAGACTATTTATCTGGAGATTTTAAATAAATTGTTGGTTAGATTCCTGGAACTGCTTTCTTTCTAAAAGACTTTTCAATTTTTGTTAGTTACTGTTCACATGATGATTCCAGATGATTAGACTATTTATTTCTGTCTATGCTCTGTAAATTTGACTTAAGGCTCTTTTACACCACTTGCTAATGCTGAATTGGAAATGTATTTTTGCTATAGTGAGGAAAATAATGCAGTATGACTGTAGATTAAACTGAAATATCGAGTGCTTGCTCATATGGATTCCAATTAGGTGTGCACGTTCGTCGGAAGATTTTTACCCTAGCAACACTTGGTGGGTGTCTGGGCTGGTCGGCTGCGGTCGCCCCTGGATGCGCCGCCATGGCCGCGATATATACCCTGCTTGAACCCCAACGCCCTTCAGTCCTTCTACCGCCATGTCAGTCGTTGGACAGTGGAGCGCGCTTTAGCTGATCTCCACTTCCACTTAGCTTACTGTTGTTCTCTCGTATGTTCTTGTGTTATATAGTTGAATTTGTATAGGTGCAGTTAATTGCTTATTTCGATTTTGTATTACATGTTGTGTACTGTATAGTTAAGGGGTTTCGGGGATTAGGCCCTTCCGCACTGGCCGGTGCTAGGGCGCGCCATGCCTCCGGGATATCCCGTCTCCGGTTTGAAGCAAAGTAGAGTTCCTGTGGCTCGGGCTGTCACTAACGCCCAGTTGCCAAGCAGGGATCCCGCATGTATTCACTGCCTTAAGTGGCCTCAATTGGGAAATCCACCTCGCCGATAAGTGCCAACTGGAAGCCTATTCAAGCGAGACGAAAGGAGCGGGGACTTTTCATTCGAACAGCTCTGATGGAGGGCAGCCTCTTACTTCTCCAACCTCGCACCGAGATGCTGGCAATCCATGCAGATGGCTTCTTCTGGGCTACCCGCGCATCCGATGCACTTGTGTATTGCGTCAAGCGTCCTCTTCGGTTTTAGGGCACCGCGACACTTCGCGGTGGCACTGGCATTGCTCGGGCACGTTTCTCTTCCCCGGGTGAAAGACATAAGACTCCCGCTGCTTTCCGTGCCACCGCACTCTAGAGCCAGAAACCTTGGCTAGATCGAGCACCCAAACCTACACCTGCCGCCGCACGACAAACATTTTGGCACCGTCTCTGGTCCCGAAGGCCGCTTGAGTTACGATGACTGAAAGCTCCCCGCGGAGCCGTAGTTGAGCTCATATTCCTCCACGCCGGAGACATTGTTCCCGGAGATGGCTGATCGCGATGACAGAGTATCTGCCTCAGCCCCAGCACTGGCCTGTGCAGGTCATACAACGGTAGGCAAGCTGGCTTTTGATGAGACCACCTCGTCGGCACGGCAGATGCACCCGCAGTTGATCGCAGTCCCGCCAATGCTCGGGTCCCGACGCCAAGCCCAGTCCCAGAGCACAACCCTCCGGTATCCGTCACACTCGCGGCAACCGGAAGCAATGTCCGCTTCGCTCTCAGGACGCACAACATGCAGCTGCGTCTTTGACTGACTCTCGTGGTGCAGGCCGAATTCCAACCTGTGCCGCTGTAGTAGATGGTTTACCAAGCTGCGCAATTGTGCTCTGCTAAGATGGTTGTAGGAAGCAGGATGGACTCACAGAACACATTGAAACGTGCGATGCTATGCCAGCAAACCACTACACGATGGTGAAGATTCTATCCTTCGGGGTAATGAGCACCTCCGGGGGCACTGGCGTTCGCCCAGGGCTAGTAGCGACCGATCACACAGAGCCCGAAATGGAGCAGATACCAGTTGTAGTGTCTCGTTAGGCAGAAACTGCTTCCTGAAATGGAATCAGTCTGAAAGTATTGCTGGGCATGTCAGTGGCCCAATGACTGCTTGCTCTTGGGATGCGCTAACTACTCTCTCCTGATCTTAAGATATGGCGTTCCCTAGTGCTGATCCTCTCCCTTTCACTAAAGGAAAAAAGAATGTTTGAGGCTGCAGAGGAGATCATTGAACTGTCCACAGAGCTCGATGGAAGAGACAATCTGATGAGAGAGTGCATCTCTTCTAGGGTTATATTATTCGTGAGCTCGCGCACCAATACCACGACAGAACACTCATGGTTTCCTAGTTATCTTACTTCTCTCTCTTAGTGTCAGGCCTCCCACCGGAACTACAGCATACCATACAGGACTTGCCCTTTGACGGTCGAGGCCTCTTTTCTGAAAAGACTGACCCTAGGCTGCAAAACCTGAAGGACAACAGGGTCATTATGCGCTCTCTCGGCATGCACACGCCAGTGACTCAGTGCTGGCTTTTCCCCCCCCCAGCCTCACCACCCTTACCCTCCACCTAGACAGAGGCAGGACTTTGGCAGAACGCGTGGTCGAGCCGGTCGTAGATGGCAGTCAGGACCCCAAAGGGGCCAAAATCAGGGTCCCTCCAAGCCATCTGCAGGGCCAAAGCCAGACTTTTGAAGGTGCGCCCGAGGACGCGTACCAGTTACTTTCCAGGATCCTTTGCCTCCCGTTTATAACTGTCTCTCCTTTTTCCTCCCTGTGTGGTCTCAGCTAACTTCAGATCGTTGGGTTCTACGCACGGTGGAACTTGGGTACCACCTCCAGTTTATTTCACACACCCCCCTTCCACCCCGGATCCTCGTCCGTCTTCAGGGACCCCTCTCACGAGCAACTCCTCTTACAAGAGGTGCAGACGCTCCTTGCCATGGGAGCCATAGAGGAGGTACTAAAGGACGAAAGGGGCAAGGGGTTCTATTCCTGCTATTTCCTAATCCCCAAGGCGAAGGGAGGTCTCAGACCTATCCTAGACCTGCGAGAACTCAACAAGTTCATGATAAAGTTGACGTTCTGCATCTCATCCTTGGATCCTGGAGACTAGTATGCTGCCCTCGATATGAAGGACGTGTATTTTCACATCGCCATTTATCCTCCACACAGACGGTACCTCCGGTTTGTAGCCAACCGTCAACATTTTCCGTTTACAGTCCTTCCTTTCGGCCTTTCTGCAGCCCCAAGAGTATTCACAAAGTGCATGACTGTAGTCGCCGCCTCCCTCCGTTGCCGTCGGATACATGTTTTTCCTTATCTCGACGATTGGCTCATTCGAGGGACCTCTGAGGCACAAGTCACCCATCATGTGGACATCGTCACGGACCTATTCATGAGTCTAGGCCTGATGATCAATACGGAGAAATCCACTCTGGTTCCCACACAGAGGATAGACTTCATTGGGGCCATCCTGGACTCCAATCTCACCAAAGCCTGCTTACCACAGCCTCGTTTTCAGGCGATGGTAACAATTATCCGAGGCCTACAGAACTTCCCGACAACTTCGGCTCACACTTGTCTCGGTCTCCTGGGTCACATGGCTGCCTGCACGTTCATGACCAAACACGCCAGGCTACGCCTCCATCCCCTTCAATCTTGGCTCGCCTCGGTAAACCACCTGGGCAGAGACACCATAGACATGATAGTCACGATTCCCATGAGCATCCTAGGCTCCCTTGACTGGTAGTTGACGCCCTCCCTGGTGTGTGCAGGGATGCCGTTCCATCCGCCTCAGCCATCTGTGTCCCTGACGATGGACGCGTCATCTCTCGGCTGGGGTGCTCACCTAGGCCATCTTCGCACTCAAGGCCTTTGGTCATCTCAGGAGCTGGCCTTGCACATCAATGTCCAAGAGCTGAGAGCAGTCCACCTTGCGTGCCAGGCATTTCAACAGCATTTGCAAGGCCGTTGAGTCTCTGTGTTCACAGACAACACAACTGCCAGGTATTACATAAACAAGCAGGGAGGGACACAAGCAGGGAGGATCCTCCCCCCTTTGTCAGGAAGCCATCCAGCTCTGGGACTTCTGTATAGTCCACTCGATAGACCTGGTAGCGTCTTTTCTCCTAGGGGTTCGGAACACTCTGGCGGATTGACTCAGCAGATCCTTCCTGTCTCACGAGTGGTCGATTCGTCCGGACATTATTCATTCTGTTTTCTGGAAGTGGGGCTTTCCCCATATAGACCTCTTCACTTCCCGTGAGAACAGGAAATGCCATATGTTCTGCTCCTTCCAAGGCCTCTCCCCAGGCTCGATCTCGGATGCTTTCCTGATGCCGGGGACGAGGCAACTGCTTTACACCTTTCCACCATTCCCACTGGTTCACAGGGTCCTGATAAAGCTCCACAGGGAAAGAGCTCGCTTGATCTTGATCGCTCCAGCGTGGCCCAGGCAGCACTGGTACACCATGCTGCTGAACCTGTCAATAACCAACCCAATTACCCTGCCTCTTCGCCCAGACCTCATAACTCAGGACCACGGCAGACTTCACCACCCAGACCTGCAGTCCCTTCACCTCACAGCATGACTGCTGCGTGGTTAAGCCAGTCTGAGTTACGTTGCTCTGCTTCAGTACAACAAGTACTCCTGGGTAGCAGGAAACCTTCCGCTCGGTCAACGTATCTGGCCAAGAGGAAGCATTTCTCCTGCTGGTGCGAAGTGTATAATGTTACTCCCACCGAGGTCTCGATCCCCACCATCTTGGACTACCTCTGGTCTCTCAAACAACAGGGCCTAGCGGTATCATTATTGAGGGTGCACTTGGCGGCCATCTCTACCTTCCGCCCAGGGGAAAGTGGCCGCTCCGTGTTCTCACATCCTATGGTTTCTAGGTTCCTCAAGGGCTTGGACCGCCTATACCCCCAAGTACGCTGTCCCGCCCCAACCTGGGACCTCAGCCTGGTTCTCACCAGACTTATGTCTGCCCCTTTCGAGCCATTAGCAACCTGCTCGCTACTATACCTGTGCTGGAAGACAGCTTTCGTCGTAGCCCTTACATCGGCCAGACGAGTCTCCGAGCTTAGGGCTCTCATGGTGGAGCCACCGTATGCTGTGTTTCACAAGGACAAGGTGCAGTTGTGACCACACCTGGCTTTCCTCTCTAAAGTGGTATCGGCCTTTTATATCAACCAGGATATCTTCTTTCCGGTCTTCTTCCCGAAGCCACACTCATCACGACAGGAACAATTGCACTCCCTAGACGTCCGTAGAGTGCTCGCATTTTATATCGAGCAGACAAAACCCTTTCGTAAAACACCACAACTCTTCATCGCGGTGGCAGACCAAATGAAGGGCCTACCTGTCTCCTCCCAGAGGATCTCATGTTGAGTGACAGCGTGCATTCGTACTTGTTATGACTTTGCTCATGTTCCCTTGAGCCACCTCACCGCATATTCTACCAGGGCTCAGGCTTCATCTGCCGCCTTCCTGGCTCATGTACCCATCCAGGAGATATGTCGCGCAGCTACCTGGTCCTCAGTCCACACCTTTGCCTCACATTACGCTCTGGTTCAACAGTCCAGAGATGACGCGGCATTTGGATCAGCAGTTCTACTTTCTGCGACATCTCACTCTGACCCCACCACGTAGGTAAGGCTTGGGAGTCACCTAACTGGAATTGATATGAGGAAGCACTCGAAGAAGAAAAGACAGTTACTCATCTTTGTAACTTGTTCTTCGAGATGTGTTGCTCATATCCATTCCAAACCCGCCCTCCTTCCCCTCTGTTGGAGTAGCCAGCAAGAAGGAACTGAAGGGCCATTGGGTCGGCAGGGGTATATATCCGGCGCCACTCTAGGGGGCAGCCCAGCCGACCCATCGAGTGTTGCTAGGGTAAAAATCTTCCGACAAACGTGCACGCAGCGCGCGCACACCTAATTGGAATGGATATGAGCAACACATCTCGAAGAACAACAGTTACAAAAGTGAGTAACCGTCTTTTCTATGTCTGGTAGTCTGTGGAGAGAAGAGAATCACATTTGAGCAATTCTTCATCTTGAGTACTGATGTGCCCTACATATTATTAAGTAAAAAGTGTCACTAGTACATAGAGCTACCGAAGTGTGTTTTTCTCAAGATACCGTGAGTTCAGGATTCTCACTCTTTGATCCTCATGAATTCAGTATAAGTTATGATGGAAAAGCCCTAGCTCTAAAGATTTTTGATCCTATGTAGCTGTAAACGGGCCTTTCGTTGCTCAGGGTACAAATTAGCTGGAGACCACTCTTTATCACACCAGTGCCCTTTTATTTCCCTGTCTGTTCCCGCCACCACCTCTATACAGCTGTATACAGTTCAGTATCAATCAGGTAGCCCCTTGGAACAACTTGCTCTTCCAGCTAGCTGGGAGCAACAGGCCCTCACTCCTCACTTTCCTGTTCCTCCTCTTCTGCTTCCTTCCTGCTAGCTTTGTAGGCCTCCCTGCCCCCACCCTCCATCAGGCTCACAGGTGATTCTCTTTTAGCGCTTTTGTCAAGGTTTTTTCCCTACTTTGAACTTTAGGGTACAAAAAGTAGGGACCTGCATGAACACTTTTAAGCTTAATTACTAGCTTAAATCTGGTATGCTGCCACCAGCCAGAATTTAGTGTCTGGCACATTTTCTGTCCCCCCAAAACCTTCCCTGGGGAACCCAGACCCAAACCCCTTGATCTTTAAAACAAGGAGGAATTAACATCCCCCCTCCTTTCCCCCCACCGAATCCTGAGTGAGTTCAAGACTGTAATCCCTTGGATTTTAAAACAAGGAAATCAGTCAGGTTCTTAAAAAAGAAGCTTTTTAATTAAAAGAAAGAAAAAAGTAAAATGATCTCTGTAAAACAGGAGGAAATGCTTTAAGGGTAACCAGACTTCAGATAAGACTAGAAGGACCCCCCCAGCCCGTCTAGCCCTTAGATTCAAAGTACAGCAAACAGAGGTAAAAATCCTTCCAGCAAAAAGACACATTTACAAGTTAAGAAACAAAACAAGACTAATGCCTTGCGGGCTGTATACTTACAATTTTGAAAACATGAAAGACTGATTGGGAAAGCCTGGTGTTACGTCGGTCCTCTAGCCCCAAGAAGTGAAAAACAAGAACAACACAAAAAGCACAAACAAAGACTTCCCTCCACCAAGATTTGAAAGTGTCTTGTCCCCCTATTGGTCCTCTGGTCAGGTGTCAGCCAGGTTACTGAGCTTCTTAACTCTTTACAGGTAAAAGAGACATTTTTTTTTTATCATCTTTTTAAGACAGCTTTAATCAGCCAAACCCTGTAAGCTCCAATCACTTCCTCTTACTGGGAGCTGAGCTAGCAGGCTCTGAGCTAACAGGGGCTGGGTCAGTGCCTTTTGGCCAGCACCCTGTTACAGTGGCACATGTGGGCTTGTTCAAGAACACTGCACTAGTGAGCATACTTCCAGTGTCTCTGAGGCTCCAGTTCTGTGGTCAGCCAATAAAAATTCCCATCAGGTTCAACCAACACAGTTTCAGTTTGTGCTGGAATCTTTTTTCTGTTTCTTTCTTGCATCTTTTTAGGCTTCTGATTTGGCTTCTCAGGAGCTGTAGTATTGTACATTGGTAACACATTTTAAAAAAAATAGGTATATCTCCATTATTATTATTAATATCATCTCCTAGAACTGGAAGGGACCCCGAAAGGTCATTGAGTCCAGCCCTCTGCCTTCACTAGCAGGACCAAATGCTGATTTTGCCCCAGATCCCTAAGTTACTCCCTCAAGGATTGAGCTCACAAACCTGGGTTTAGCAGGCCAATGTTCAAACCACTGAGCTACCCCTCCCCCCACATGTAGAGCCTCAGCTTGTTGCCTAAAGATAAGTAAATCTTGACCTTTGGTGAGTATAGGCACTGGGAAGTTGTCTTGGTTCCCCAGACTAGGCTTGAAGCATTGACACCTATGGCAAAGTTTAGTAGCAAGCGATCTTCTCCACAGTGCATCAGTAGTGTGGGTCTTTCCATCCCCACTCAATACCAGAAGATGCCTCCTAAGGACAAGAGTCTATACAGGAGCTCGGTGTCAGGGAGTCTTTTCCATGCCGCCTTGGCTTTTGTATGTCAGAGCCAACAGATTGGTTGAGCAACAAGGACTTTCCCAGCACCTCCTGGGTTCAGCGCATCAGCACTGTCAGAATATGTTGCCAGGGGACCTTTCTTGCACTTCCACAGGGTTCCTATCCTGAAGAAACTGTTCAGCATCTGTCTTCTCCATGCCTTCTTGAATTCAGTGTATCAGTGCTGGTGGAGCAGTTTAGAACCGTAGTCAGAGTTATTCAATCCCTATGTATCCTTCTTTATGCCTCTGTTTGCTCTGCGCTGGCAGATCAAAATTCTAGGAATTTTGGATTTTTCCTCTGCTATTCTCGTGGTTTAGTATCAGAATAACATGACTGCTCAGAGCCCTCAGGATATCAGCATTAGAATCTCATGTGGCTGGTGGTATTTGCACTGTTGAAATGAAGTAAGCTAGCGCCTTGGGAGTATTGGCATATCCTTGTCTCATTGGCTTTCTGTACTGTTGTCATTAGAATTTGGGCACCTTTAGTAGTTTGAGCCCTCATATTGTGTAGTTTCTGGTGTTCCCTGCACATTCACTGTTTGGTTTTAAATGCCTGAAGTCCTACAACTGTGATGCTTTTGCACTGTATAAACTTTGACACATTCTCTCCAACTCTGCACCTGCCAGTGTGTGTTCCCTTGACCCACGGTAGTGGGAAGATTCTGTGGCACTAGTTCATACAGGCACTCCCACCTCCCAGAAAGGATGTTGACACTTGAATCACCCAACATATTTTGCTGACCTTTATGTGAATGACTTTCTCATGCCCTGAACAGAGTTGTGATTACTAAGACCAGGCACAGGCTGCTTCTGTCAGTGCAGTTAGCATCCTTGCCTTCTGGTTATCTCAGAAAGGATTGTTAGTACTGGGGTCTTCTAGTGTGGATTTCATGCCATACTGATGCCTTCAATCAATGTTCTGCCTCTTCCTAAGATTACTACCTCTGTGTATGTATGACCTAGGCTCCAAGATTGTAGGTAGGTAAGTGGTGTGGGTCAAGCACAATTTCATTAGCAGCTAGTTGGGATGTTTCTTGATGTCTCAAAACAGCATCAATATTTCTGGCCTGGTTGGCTCATGAGAGGTGCTTTGACTCTTCATTGCTCCCATATCTACAAGCCCTGTGGTAGACAATGCAGCCTTGTACTGGAACGCCTGTCTGGGACCTGTGGGTGGAAACGTGCTTGAATTTCTGTTTGGACACATTGCCCCTTGAATTTCAGATAACACTGTTATACTTTTTAGTACAGTATATGTCTTCCTTTATCTATTAGGTCACTATCAGGATGCTGGAATTACTGAGTTCAAAAAAATGACTCTAAAGTTCCAACATTACAGAGCAGACGTTTGGAATAAGTAAGAGCTCTGTATGTATGGCTCATCCCCAAACTCATTTTCCAGATTAGAGATTGAAATCTCTCGACTCAAACGGTGGGAAGCTCCAGAGCTAGCTGCCAACATTGAGATGGAATTTGAATACTGAATTCCATTATCTCAATGGGTCTTGTAGTTTCTGTGGCACACATCCAGTATAGAGCTCCTTAGACATATCATCTCTGAGTAGATGGCCCATGTCCTTTCCTGGTCTTTCCAAAGCCATCTGCCAGAAAGGCTTGCATTTTTAAATGGAATAGTTTTGTGATGTGGTCTGAACTGGTCCACATTAATACCATTACTGGTGGTGTTCCCTTATTACCAGAAAAGTATTCTGTTTAAAGCTGTCAGAAAATCAAGATTAAATTGAAAGATGGATGAGTCCCCTGAATGTAGTTTAAGTTTCCATTGGTAAGTTCATAGAATCCCTATACATTTCATTATAACTTCAGTTGGAAAGCTAAAGTGGAAGAACATTTGGGTTATACTCTATCAAGAAGAATGTGATCTAAATTTTCTATTTGTTCAGTCTGTTACTAATAGCAGGTAGATATTCACAATACCTTAAGTGTTTCCTAAATGTACAAATTATGAAAGCTTATGTACAAGATCCAAGGGAGAGGAAAATTGTCCTTTCTTAACCAGAATACTCCCCCTTTTTGATTCTGATTTTATTCAAGAAAGTTGTGTTATCTCAGCTTCTGTGGGGGATTTGTAGCGCTCTTATTGCAGAATTTTGTCCACTTGATAGCCTCTGTTCCTCTGATTACTTTTCTTCCCTGGAAACTGTACAAGGTATCTACATTATTTGTCCATTATGAAGAGCTGTATAAATAGCATGATGGCAAGTTCGCTTCCAGCATGCCGAACTTCAATAAAAGGACTTAAGAAGTTTATATTACTTTTCCTCTCCATTTTACAAGCTGCTACAGATTTTAATTTTGCCAATTTCTGAAGCACTCATGAAGCACGTTGCTGAATGCTAAGTTTAATGCTAGATATGACTGAGATGTTAGGGGAAGGTTGGTTTTGTTTATTGTCTGTAAGTAATAAGCATTATTGTAACGCTGGGAGTCATAGGCAAGTATATTTTAGAACAAGTTATAGATCTGTCCAGTGTCAAAATATTGAACTCCATCTGTGCTTGACTGTGTGTGACATTACCAGTAGCTGATTGGTACCTAGTAACATGGATACATACTGCTTATTATTTCCTGTGAATATAACACAAGTAGGGAATAAACTATCTCTTGTCTAGGTTGAACTCCCACCACCGGATCTTGGCCCAAGCTCTGCACTGAATCAAACGCTCGCATTGCTGCGTGAGGTTCTGGCATCCCATGACTCATCTGTTGTGCCATTGGATGCTCGTCAAGCTGACTTTGTACAGGTATAGTTTGTAGAGTTCATTTGAACACAGAGAAATATGCACATAATTTGGTCTCAATATAAAAAATACTGAAGAGGCATGAATTTGGTTTGCCAGAAGCTGGGAATGGGTGACAGGGGATGGATCACTTGATGATTACCTGTTTTGTTCATTCCTTCTGGGGCACCTGGCATTGGCCACTGTTGGAAGACAGGATACCACGCTAGGTGGACCTTTGGTCTGACCCAGTATGGCCATTCTTATGTTCGTATGGTTTTTGTCTGCAATTGTTTATAGGCTTCCTCCCCCCCAATTTTAATACTGATAAGACTGTGGCTAATAAAATGGATAGTTATGACAGCATGGAATGTCCTGTTACGATATCCGCTTTCTATTATCCTATTGATAGTTATTTTTTAAAAATTATATATGTACACTATGCCCATATGCTTGGTCCTGCCCCAGTGTGGGCAGATGGACTAGAAGACCTCTTGAGGCCCCTCCCATCCCGTACATTTTTATGATTCTGTGAACCACCAATCTTCTCTTCTGAGCTGCTCCATCTCCTGCTAGGGTAAAATCTGTTCCTTTCGGGTTCCTATACCACACTGCTAGTCCGGTAGCTGATCACCAGCTGGTCAAGAGCTGTTTTTTACTAGATCTCAACAGGGGACCTCTCTTTTTTTTTTTAAATGTTGTTTTGGGAAATAAATAGATGATAAAGGCAAAATGGTCACTACCCCACAAATGTAAAGTCTCATGAAACATTTTTCCCCCTTGTTCATATTTCCCTTTTAGGTTCTGTCTTGTGTGCTAGATCCATTATTACAGCTATGTACTGTGTCTGCTAGCAATTTAGGCACAGCTGACATGGCGACCTTCATGGTAAATTCACTTTATATGATGAAGACTACCCTCGCTCTCTTTGAATTCACTGACAAACGTCTGGAAATGTTACAATTTCAGGTAAGCATCAACAATCAGTAGAAAGGTTATCGCATATTGTTTTATAGCTGTGAATAGCAGACGTAACCAGCATTTTCAAACATGAGTGCCTAAAGTTAGGCTTCTGAATCCAGATGTGGGCACCTAAATGAGGCATTATTTTCATAGGTGCTGAGCAGCACCACTTCCACTGAGATCAGTGACAGCTGAAAGTACATCGTATCTTTGAAAATTACACCTCTTCTATTTAGGCACCTAAATATTGATTTTAGGAGCCACATTTCAGGCACCCAGGTTGGAAAATTTTGACCTATGGTTTTTTATTTGAAAGTAAACCAATATAAGTGAAGGTATTTTTTATTCTAGTCACTCATTTTTTAAGACAAATGATCTGAGATAGTTAAAACAAATGGAAGTGTAAACACCAATATGCAACATCCCTAATGTTCTACTTCTGGGGGAATTCTGCGCCACTGCATGCATGCATAATGCGCCACGCATATTTTTAATTTTTTTTGCGGAAAATAGATTTGCCAGAAAGTTGCTACAGTTCTGCCTTTTGTTCACTTCCAGCCAGCTAGGGAAGAAAAAGAGCCTGTAGTGATTTCTTCACAGCACCTGTCAAGCCAATTCAGGAGACAGGGGCTATGGGGAGACAGACACAGCATGGGGCTGCTGGGGGGGTGAGACAGAGGCTCATAAGGGCTAGTGGGGCAGGACAGACTGGGGCAGAGGCTGAATGGGAGTGGAGGCTCAGGGCTACAGGGGAAAGAAAGGAGTGCAGGGCCACATGGGAGAAGGGAGGCGACTGAGTGAGGCACAAAGATACATGGGATAGGGAGGAGATGGAGGGGGGATGTCTGAGTGGGGGTGGAGAGATGTGGACAGGGATGCAAGAACGTGTGGTGCATGGGGACAGGGACATATGTGGCTGACTGAATGGGAGAGGCTAGGGGTCAACCAGGGTCTGCATGAAGGAAGCTCCCTAGCAATCCTTTCCTGCCCCCCCCCCCCCCAATACCTGTTCCTTACTTCTCCCACCCATACCCACTAACCCTCCAAGTTCACACCCAGGCTCCTTCCCAGCAATTTGCTTCCCTCTCCCTCAGCTCTTCAGTTGCCTCTGACTCCCTCAAGCCTTTCCACTGCTTTTGAGGGGTGCGGGTAGTACGGTTCTGTATTGTAGTTTAAATGAATTATTACTAAAGCCTGGTCTACACTTGGGGCTGGTGGGGAGAATTGATATAATTTACGCAATTTCAGCTATGTGAATAACACAGCTGAAATCGATGTACTTAGATCTATTTACTGTGGTGTTTTCACTGTGGTAAGTCAACAGCTGATGCTCCCCCTTGACTTCACCTGTGCCTCTCGCTCCGGTGGAGTACCAGAGTCAACGGGAGATCCCTTGGCAGTCAATTTATCGCGTCTAGACTAGGTGCAATAAATCGACCCCTGGCAGATCAATCACTGCCTGTCAATCCAGTGGGTAATGTAATAAAGCCCTAAGAATTCTGTATTAATATGTCTACTAAGGAATCTTTGTCCAAAAAAAAAAAAAAATTTCCTGAATCTTTTTTGTTGTCTGTATTGTTAGACATATTTGCTGATGGGTATTTTGAAATAAATTACGAAAATTATTGAAACTGGTGTGATTATATTATGATATTTTGACAAAATATGCAGAATTTTAAAATATTGTGCACAGAATTTTTAATTTTTTGGTGCAGAATCTTTAACTTTTTGGCATACAGTTCCCCCAGGAGTAATGATCTAAGTATGATTATCAGTCAGTGAAATTTTTTGTATCTCCGTACTCTGACCATGGCTGGAGATTGGACATTGGGACAGGGAGAGCCAGGGCTCTGAGCTGGCACCAGGCATTCTCTCTTTCAGGTGCTTGGCTGGCTGATTCTTGCTCATGTGCTTAGGATTTAACTGGTTGCCATATGTAGGGTCAGTTTTTCCCCACATCAGATTGGCAGTGATTTGAGGGGTTTTCATCATCTTCTGCAGCATGTGGATGTGGATCATTTGCCAGGACTATGTGGTATAGCTCATTTAATCATTTCCCTGTGGGGGAAATTGGGCACTGGTGCACCTCAGTCCCTCCTATTCTCTGTCTGTGGTGTATAATAGTCTAGTCTTCTGTGGGCTGTAATATTTTGATCTAATTTTGATTTTTTTAGTTTAATGAGCAGGTGCTGGTGGCCTGTGATATACAGGCAGTCAGACTAGACAATCTGGTGATCTTTTCTGGCCTTAAACTATGATTATGAATAATCAAATTCTCTTTCCCTGAACATAGGGATATATCCATGAGAGGATTAGATGTTAAGTTTTTTCCCCTAGTGCTTGTTTTTACTTAGCATGCCAAAACAATATTTTACATATTGTAATATTTTAAAGTTAATAAGTAATGTTAACACTATCCACAGTTCACTAAGACATTAAAATATATGCTTTTTGGATTGTTAATTTTGGGGCACATTTGGCACAATCCATCTTCAGATGTACAGATTACTTATGCCCGCAACTTTGCACTGCATCCCATGTGCTGATTTTGTTCTTTAAAGTGTTTCCCAACAGAAAACACAAGTACAAGGGGTTTCTCTGAACATGTTTTTAATTAGTGACTCTCCTGTAATATTTCAGAGGGTTGTGGAAGTTGTCTCTTACCCCTCTTTATTATCAGCACTTTGTCATTAGCAATAGAACCTCTGGCACTTGAAGCTAGCCATTTAACTAATACAAAAAATTCAGATTGTCTAAAACCAAACTACTAATGTGGTGTTTTTAAGACACTTCTGGAATCCCTTTATTCTGCAATTCAAAATCTAGAGACTAGGTGGGAAACATTTGCTACTAACCCAGATTCACTTTCTGTAAACATTTCACAGTTAGAACTAAATTGGAAGGGATGTCTTGACGTCATGCAAAAGAAGGTTACTGAGTTTGAGATAGACTAGTGTAGAACAGAAACATTTATTGGGGATATTCATCAAGAATAATTTACTCAATAGGAAAATCGAGACCTTTTGAAAATTATTGAAATCACCATGTTAAAACAGTAGGCTTTCCTTAAAGATCAGGAGGGAAAGATGTATTTTATTATAGTCTAGTTTCCATACATTCATTAGAAAATGATGATTCCTGAGATATCAAAGTTTTGTAGGATACCTAATAAAGGTTCTGTATCTGCTATATCTATTAAATTAAATTGGTCTCTTGGTGCTATAATAGAAGTTCTTGTTTCTTGTGTAGACCAGGAGAGCAATAAAGAAAATGAAGGATTATGTATTAAAAAAAGTATATTTCTTCACATCTTTGTAAGGCCACTCAAACCTGAAGAAGAAAATTGCTGCTCCTTTGGGTTAAATTAACTGGATTTGGGTTCTTTGTTTTTAATCTCTAACAGAGTTGCAATTGTACAAAAATTGTTAAATGATTTTATGAATAGATGGCATTTTTGATGTCTCAGAGGTAATAAGGAAGCTTTTTCTGAAGATGATAAAAGCAGAGCTGACAGTTGTACAGCTCTTCATTGCCTAATTTTTGAATAGGTGCTTGTAGCTAACTTTCTCTTTCTTTAAAATAAATTAAATTATGCCTTTTGAATCCTGTATTGATTGCCTAACATGGTTTAAGTTTCAGTTTTATTCTCTTCATGAAATCTTAATGGTTTCATTTTATTTTTTGTTTGATCTTGTCTTGAACTCTTCAGCATTTTCAACAAGAATTTGATTATTTCTTTCATATAGTTGCAACGCATTATATCATTCTAGTGTTGATATTTTACTAAAACTTTTTGAAGTTTTAATTTTAAAGCATTAATATTTGTCCTTTATGGCTATGGATTTTTCAGATTTGAGCATTTCGGCCACAGTATTACAATATGGGCAGACCCATGTGTCCAAGTCAAGCCCCGCTGAAGTTAGTGGGGTTTCATCTGTGCACAGGGTCTACCTCTGTGGAGCTCACTGCAGAATTGGGACCTCAGCTTTTGTCAAAGCATCTTGCTTCACTCAGTTCCCTGGTAATGCAAAATAATCGAGATCCAAATTGGCTTTGCAAATTAAATCTTTTAAAAGGTATAAACCACATTGTCACTTTTTATTCTTGATTTTCTGTAGTGCATGTGATTTGAATTCTTAGGTGCTCATTCTCCTTTTATTCTGAGTTGATTTTCTGGATGACTACTAAACTGTCACTTTGTAATTTAAGAATAACTTTTATTTAATGTTTCTTTTAAGTATTTCTTCCCCTTCAAATTTCAGATTGAAGCACACTTGGATACTCTAATAAATGAACAAGCTTCCTGTGTGTTAACTAGAGCTGGTCTAAGTTGCATATACAAATCTGTGCAGCAGCACAAACCAGAGCAAGTAAGAATTTACTTTTTCAGCACCCAACAGAGTACTTTGTTTTGCCTGAAACTGTTGAAAAGCTATCTGTTTTCTGTTGTGGCTATCCTAACTTCAAGACGGTCAGAACTAGTGTGACAAAAATAAGTTTTTACTATCTCTTGAAAACCTGCAATCTTAGCTCCTGTCCACTCATCTTTTTATGTAGCTTATTTGTTATACTACAGGTATTATTAAGTTCCTTTTTCTCTTCAGCTAGATTTTTGTCCTATGTCTTCTAACTTCAGTGAACTCAAAATTCACCGAATAGGTTCCCATGATTAAAGGTGATAAATTAAGCATGTGTTTGGAGAGAGGGTAGTGTATTGTTCTGTAGAGGAGGATACCTAGATTTAGGGTTCTTGTTTTCTAAACCAGTAGAGAGATTAATAGTGTGTGTGTGTGTGTGTGTGTGTATGCCCCAACATTGATTAGACTCGATGACCTCGCGAGGTCCCTTCCAGTCCTAGAGTCTATGAATCTATAATGGGGAAATAATATTAAACAAGCATTTTTAAACACGGCAGTCCACATTAAGATGCTAAATTTGATTGTTTGGTCAACAGGCTAATTCCTATTCTAAGCCTATTTTCAAACTCTGTTCTAGATTATACTGATTCCATGAAACAATTTATAATCCAGCAAAATGATGGAGACTGTAGTGATGTCTGTGGTTATGAAAAAGGAGGAGGGAGGTGGTTGGGAGGACAGATGAGGAGCTCAGTTTTAGTCATTTTCAATTTAAAGAAGTGATAGGAAATGATAAATGGCCTGTTTTACTGAATGTATTACTTAATATTATTACTCTTTTCCTGTATCTACAGGTGTAGTTGTTGACAGTCATAACAGGTAGCCAGACATGGTCCCTGCCCCAAAGAGTTTACAGTCTAGCATTGGATTACAATAAAATCTTAATCTAGGATTATTTTCACATTTTATTCACTTGTTTAAAAGGCTGCTTTATTTGATTACCTATTTTTAGGGGCCGCTAGCAAACTTGCCTAGCTTGGATTCAGTGTCGCTGAAGGCTGCAATGGTGAGGTTTTTGCAATTTCATGTTGAGCTGTGGTATTGCTATGACTTTTAAAGGAATACTGTCCAAGTTATAAGACAAAAATATTTATCTAAAATCTGTTTTGTTTTTGGAGTTTAATATCTGTATTTCTTCTATAAACATTTTTCAATCCATTCAACAAACTATAAGAGGTAAAAAAAAGTTCTAAAAACCATGCACAATATACTGAATTAAAGTTGTAGATATGTACTATGAGAGAAGGAACTTCTAATAGAATTAAGCCAAATTGTGCATTTGATTTTCATCCTGTGACCCTTTAACTATGTTTTCATCTAGCTGTAAGTCTTAACAAATCAATTATACTGTTTGGAAAAGAAAAGTGAACACTTATCTTATTCAGAAATTATTCAAGAATAAAATAGGGTATTTTGATACAAAGGTAATGTATGTTATTACAAAACTAATTCAAAGACTTTAAGGAGTCAAAATATTTTTCAGCTGTTTCCCATAGCAGTCATGTCACAAAGAAATTTTGTAATGTTATGTTGGTTCATAACTAGGGCTATCAATTAATTGCAGTTAACTCACATGATTAACTCAAAAAATTAATCGCAATTAATCACGTTTTAATCAAACTGTTAAACAATAGGATACCAGTTAGGGGGAGGGATAGCTCAGCGGTTTGTGCATTAACTTACTAAATGCAGGGTTGTGAGTTCAATCCTTGAGGGGCCACTTAGGAATCTGGGGCAAAATCAGTGCTCAGTCCTGCTAGTGAAGGCAGGGGGCTGGACTTAATGGTCCCTTCCAGTTCTAGGAGATAGGGTACATCTATTATCTTTTTTAGGGGGGAGGGATAGCTCAGTGGTTTGAGCATTGGCCTGCTGAACCCAGGGTTGTGAATTCCCCCCTCAAGGGGGCCACTCAGAGATCTGGGGCAAAATCAGTACTTGGTCCTACTAGTGAAGGCTGGACTTGATGACCTTTCAAGGTCCCTTCCAGTTCTATGAGATAGGTATATCTCCATGTATTAAATATTTTTAGATGTTTTTCTACATTTTCAAATAAATTGATTTCAATTACAACACAGAATACAAAGTATACAGTGTTCACTTTATATTATTTTTTATTACAAATATTTGCGATATAAAAGTGATAAAAATAGTATTTTTCATTTCACCTCATACAAGTACTGTAGTGCAATCTCTTTATTGTGAAAGTGCAATTTACAAATGTAGAGTTTTTGTTACATAAGTGCACTCAAAAACAAAAGATTGTAAAATTTTAGAGCCTCCAAGTCCACTCAGTCCTAATTCTTGTTCGGCCAATCACTCAGAAAAACAAATTTTTTTACATTTACAGGAGGTAATACTGCCCACTTCTTATTTACTATGTCACCAGAAAGTGAGAACAGGCATTCATATGACATGTTTGTAGCCAATATTGCAAGGTATTTATGCGCCACATATGATAAACATTTGTATGCCCCTTCATGCTTCGGACATCATTCCAGAGGACATGCTTCCATGCTGATGGCCCTCGTTTTAAAAAAAAGTTAATTAAATTTGTGACTGAACTTCTTGGGAGAGAATTTCATGTCTCCTCCTCTGTTTTACCCTCATTCTGCATAATATTTGATGTTATAGCAGTCTTGGATGATTACCCAGCACATGTTGTTCATTTTAAGAATGCTTTCACTGCAGATTTGACAAAACACAAAGAAGGTACCAGTGTGAGATTTCTAAAGATGGACACAGCACTCGACCCAAGACTTAAGAATCTGAAGCCTCTTCCAAAATCTGAGAGGGAAGAGGTGTGGAACATGCTTTCAGAAGAGTCAAGAGCAACAGTCTGATGTGGTAACGTCAGAACCCGAACCACCAAAAAAGAAAATCAACCTTCTGCTTGTGGCATCTGATTCAGATAATGAAAATAAACATGCATTGGTCCACACCACTTTGGTTCATTATCGAGCCGAACCTGTCATTGGCATGGACGCATGTCTTCTGGAATGGTGTTTGAAGCCTGAAGGGACATATGAATCTTTAGTGCATCTGGCACATAAATGTCTTATGATGCCGGTTACAACAGTGCCATGTGAACACCTGTTCTTACTTTCAGGTGACATTGTAAACAAGAAGCGGGCAGCATTATCTCCTGCAAATGTAAGCAAACTTGTTTGAGCGATTGGCTGAACAAGAAGTAGGACTGAATGGACTTGTAGGTTCTGAAGTTTTTTAAATTGTTTTATTTTTGAGTGCAGTTATTTTTTTGTACATAATTCTACATTTTTAAGTTCAACTTTCATGATAAAGATTGCACTACAGTATTTGATTAGGTGAATTGAAAAATGCTATTTCTTTTGTTTTTTACAGTGCAAATATTTTTAATAAAAATAATATAAAGTGAGCACTGTACACTTTATATTCTGTGTTGTAATTAAAATCAGTATATTTGAAAATGTAGAAAATATCCAAAAATATTTAAATAAATGGTATTCTGTTATTGTTTAACAGTGCGATTAATCGTGATTAATTTTTTTAATCACTTGACAGCCCTAGTCATAACTTGTTGAACTACAGTAATCTTGCATCACATAATAGAAACCATCACACTCTTTTTGAAACACTCATATTGAAATTTAAAAATCCAATAAATTGTGTTTTGGAATATTTTCATTGTTTCTAATAGTGGGCCTTTGATCTACTGAAGTAGTTCAAATATAAAATTATTTGTGAACTGGTAGTAAGACTATCAAGTTTCTAAGTCTTGAGAAACAAAATTTTGCCTACAATAATGTTACACTGTGAAACACTTTGAATTGCTGAGAGCAAATATTAATTCTAATGAATTCTAATCACTGAGATTTCTTTTGCCTGAGTGCTTTGAAATACAGGAATTATAGTTATAAATGATAGGGAAAAGTAAAGCTTTCATTTTATGCAAGTAGTTCAGTGAAGTTCAAAAGTTAGGTACTGAGCGTATGTTGCAGTTGTTTTTTGGTTTTGGGTGGTGGTAAGTTTCATTGCACCGTAGATTTAAAAACAAATGATCAGTTAATGCTTTTCATCTTAAACAACATGCAAAAGTTAAATGACAGAGATGCAATCTCCCAGTTCAACAGCTAGCTATAAATGAACTGTCAATCTTCTCAGTAAACCTTTAAAGTACAGTTCGCTGTAAAGGTGACTATCTATGCAAATAGCATTTTAGAGTTCCACAGCAACTTGGATTCACTGATTTCTGTTTGAAACTTGCTGAGTTCATAAGTGAAAAAAGAATTTTTTTCCCTGAGTTCTAGCCTTAAAAAACTCAAACGGGGTTGTGTAAGACATGCTGTATGTTTTGATTCATGCATTGTCGCTATTAATTAAGATTCTGCAGACTGAAATCTGCCCTCAGTTATGTCTGCATAGCCCTTTTTTCCCTCAAATTGTGCTGTTAATTAACACCAGTGCAACTCAGTTATGTTCAGTGGGATTGCAAAAGTGTTTCTGCAAATGCACCATAGTTAATAATGTTGCTGGCTAATTAGTGAGAAAAAAAATCAGTTCATTCTCTCATAGCTATGTTGTATCTGTAGGGCTAATACAACTAACGTGTGTGTGTGTGTGTGTGTAGGAGCTAATTGGCTGAGTAAGAAGGTGCCGTTTTAATATAGTCACTTTTCAGAGGAGGACTGTATTTTTAGAGGAAATTTGCATGTAGAGGTCTGTATCATGTTCTTGGTGCTTTGGTCTGGTGTATGTTGCCAAGCTCTTACTTTTTATTACTTCTTCTAGGTTCAGTTTGATCGTTATCTGTCTGCTCCTGATAATCTGTTAATGCCACAACTCAATTTCCTTCTAAGTGCTACTGTGAAGTAAGTGTTTTGAGTGAATTTCTTTGTTCTGTACTTTTGCACATTAAAAAGGTACAGACTTGAGTGGAATACAGCAGAGTATGTTAGAAGTGGAATTATTCAATTGTAAATGCTATTCAGATATGCTTTTAGGTTCTACTTTAATTTGTTTTGGTTGCACTTTCTTGAGCAAGTAGTTAGTAAGGGATAATTTTATAACTTTCTAAAGTATCTACTCTGAAGTCCATGAATACACTGACATGACAAATACAGATTGGAAATAAGGCACAAATTTTTTAATGGTGAGAGTAGTTAACCATTGGAACAATTTGTCAAGGGTTGCAAAGATGGATTCTCCATCACTGACAATTTCTAAATCAAGATTGGATGATGATGTAAAAGATATGCTCTAGGAATTATTTTGGGGAAGTTCTATGGCCTATATTATAGCGGAGAGCAGACTGGATTATCACAATGATCCCTTCTGACTTTGGCAAGCCTATGAATCACAGTAATCTATTTAGAACATATTCCCTGTACCATTATCGGTTTCTTATTTCTGTTGGAAATTGTTTGTTATTTTATAAGCCTTCCAAAGATATTTGAAATATGTAATTCCCCATAGAACATTTTTCTTTTATTCCAATTTCTATATCTACTTTATAGAATCCTACAGCTTTGTTGCACTGTATTGTAGAATATTGACATTCTTGTCCCATTTAATGTGGTGCTGCAATTATTTTTTGCAGAATTTTGTGACTTCTACTTTGAAGTATTAAAGTGAGGATTTTATTTTGTATCTCTCCTCTTGTTTTCATGAATATATTTTAAAATATGACAAATACGGGAATACTCAACCTTAAGGCTAGAATATGCCAAGAATTTCTTTCCAATTAAATGTGAAGCTCGTGAAGACATTGTATAACACCTGCGTTCAAAAAATTAGATATGCTACAGTAATCAAAAGGTCTCTTGCCACTATTTTTGGCACTTTGTGAAAATACACTGATTATATAGTATCATATGAAAAACTGCTAATATGACATTAAATTTATTATTTTAATACTACAGAAGTCGGCAGTATCAGCAGCGTTAACTGTCCATTTGTATGTATACATTACACAGGATACTGTCTTGTCACTAAAATGGTTGTATATATGACTGAAAAATTATTTTTACCACCATAAAATTTAAGAACTATTAGCATTTCCCTCCCCTGCTTTCTTGCTGCTAGCAGTGTTGGTGAAGCCTGCTGATTAGTGCTTGCTCTTCCTTGTTTGGTATCACAGGAGTTCTACCTGCCTGATGTTTTTTTTTAAGAGGCCTGGCATGTGGCAATGCAAGCTAAGGTGCCTCCATTTTACAGAGTGACCACTTCTAAGGGTGGTAAAGTATTTCAATCTCTATGCCTATCAGCTCAATGACCTTTTTGTTAGAGGCTAAGTAACAAAAATAATAAGGTGCTTTAGTACAGACTAATTGTGTCTGCAGTTCCCAGTCAGTCAGCAGCAGTTTTCACTACTCACCACCTTCTTGGCCTGTATTTGGAACGGGCCAAAAAGGAGGCAGGCTGAGGTCACACAGACTTATAAATATAGGTGCCCTCTCATCGGATCCCAGCTGGGAGATGGAATCTCCTGGAGAAACAAGGAGACTTAGGGGAAGTGCAGCGAGATGTTCTACCCTCAGACATTCCTAGTCTCTCTAGTCTCAGCTAGATTGCTCCTGCCATAGCTGTCACCCTCAGTTCCTGGAGAAAATTGTTTATGTTAGGTAGAGTGCCTTACTTCCGCTCTGTGCAACAGAGGAATTTCATGATGGGAGCTGTGACCAGAGTCAGAGGAACAGCACCACAGCACTGGCAGACAGGGTCAGGAGACAACCTCAGTGATCTCAGATTTCATATAAGCTGCCAAGCAGACATCCCTAGACATACATGTGGCACTCTTAAAATAATAATAATAATTGGAGATATATCTATCTCCTACAACTGAAAGGGACCTTAAAAGGTCATCGAGTCCAGCCCCCTGCCTTTACTAGCAGAAGATTTCTCTTGATAGAAAAGAGAGGATTGTGGAGCACAGCTAGCATAGCTGGACAGACCTGATGATGTCAGGGCATCAGGAAGACTGTACAGAGAATAGCTAATGCGGAAATTGGGTACAAAATACACATTTTTTAAAATTTATTGTTAATACAACAAATTATAGGGTAATATACTAGACACCGGATGTGTCTGTGCAAACACTAAGTTGATGGCAAGCTGGGGTATAAATCTGCCCCACACCAGCGTGCTGAACACTTGCTCTGTCCTGTTGGGAGCTGAGAGCTGATTGTTTGTTTGTCTCTATAAAGCACAACATGTGCTTGTAGCAAGAGATTAGCCATATTACAGATTCATTCTGATCATTGATTTGTAACATTTAAACGCTATAACCAGGAAAAATATTTATAGTGTATCCTGTTGTACTTGTTTCCAAATAAAGAAAATTCCTTTAATTGTTTGAAAGCTAGGTATTAATATTTTAGTTATGGCTATAATAAAGCTCCATTTTCGTTTGAGTAGGAAAACAGAAACTGAAAATTGAAATAAGAAGCTTTTTTAGAAAATGCCGTTGTTTGTATTGATAAAAATTGTATTATGTTATTCTGACATCTGAAATCTGAATGACAAATGCATCACTGACACCAGTTGTTGAAAAGGCTCAGGTGTTGATGCAGTTCATTACTTAATACAAATATTTTTGATAAACTGGTTTTCCATCAAATTATTTTAACTGAATATTATCTTATCTAATTCAGTTTGCCAGCTCCGGATGAGTAGCTGCATAAAATATTTGCTTAAAGATTTTCACACATCAGCAGTTTAACATTTTTAAGATTATGTGCTAAGAAGAGAGTTGGTATCTATATACCCAGAAAATGTGAATGTATTCCTGTACTTGCAGGATTTCTGGATTTGCTATTGCGTCTGATCTATTTTCACGTATTGTAATAGTCAAGAAATTTAGGAAATCCAAAGGCCTGATTCTTAGTAGTGTATCAAAAGAAAATACAGTTTAATAATTTATTTCTGCTAATCCCATTTGCTATAAATCCTATTGCTTAGTGTTCAAATATTTAAAAGCAGGAAATTTTGTTGAAAAATAGTTGGAGACTTACAATCATATGTCTTGAGATTCTATTAATTTCTCAAATCCCACTAGTCCAGCTGACCTGGTGCCAAATTGAGACATGGCGTTAGTGGATATAAGTCTGCTGTCTTCTCTGGAGTTACTGCGTGTTACACCAGATGTGAATATGACCCATGATCACCCTGATATCATTGAGAACTCCCGGTGTTTGTGAACCTACATAGCAGAAGTTACAATTACCGTACAGTTGATCTACTTCTAGCTATGTACTGTAGATATGCATAATTATAGATAAGTTGCTATGGTAACTAAAGCAAACTGAATGTACAGGTAGAATGAGAAAAAACCACTAATTCATTGTTTAAAATGCGAAGATATTTTTTGGAAATCAGAATGTTATGATTTTAGTCTCCAACTCTCCTGCTTCTAGTAACATTCATTTCTAGCCCTGACAATTAACAAGATGACAGAATTTTAATACTATTTTTGGTCCAAAGTAAAATATAACACCACACTGGACAGAACTGGGAAACTTTCAATGCCTGCTCATATTTGAGCCATGTTGTGAGGTAGGATATCACAAGAGGAGGAATATATTTTGGTAGTAGATTATTTTTATTTAAAAAAAATAGTAGCTGAGGAAAAACCGCTTGATAGGATTAACATTCTATTAGTCGTCCCAGCAAATTGCAGGTAAAAAGATGATGTATGCAAATTAAATGCAAATTATACCATTCTTTGCAATTTTTCATGTTGCAGAAAAAAGAGGCTTATTCCATGCTTATCAAAATCGCATATGTGGTCTTATGTGTGTACAGTACACAGACGCAAAAAAAGTTTTTGTCGTAAACTCTAAGCTGATTATTTTCACTGTTGAAACAAAGGACTTGTGATGCATCCAAAAATCTTGGATAGTGGAAAGTCTTCCACATATATTGTTATAGATTTAATATCTTGATCATAACTTTACTGTACACTGTGTTCACATAACTTTGTTTTTTAGAGAGCAGATAATAAAACAGTCCACGGAACTGGTCTGCAGAGCTTACAATGATATATATGCAGCTGTGATGAATCCAGCCAACGAATATAAGGATCCGGAAACCATACTACACAGATCTCCTCATCAAGTTCAGTCACTTCTCTCATAAACTTATTTTCCAAATTATGTTGCAGAACACTTACTGTAATGTTACTTAACATTACATTCCCTCAATATTAAAGCTTTCAATATTTGCAGTCTGTTTTTATATTTTTGAATTTTGATTATAACCATACAGTTACCTAGAAGAGCAGTGATGGAGTTTGGTTTATTATGTCTAACAGAAGTCTGGCCATTTCGTTACACTTTGTGTTGAGTTCTTGCTATAGACAAGAACAAGAAAACAGAATATAGATTATTACTTTTAACTTATTCTTGGAAAGGAAATGAAGGATCATGACAACTTTTCTGGTCAGAAATGAAAAATTATAGTCTGGTACTTACTGCACCTAATCCTTTGAATAAGATGTTAAAACACTCTGTCCTCTGACATCATTAGTGAACTAGCCAATACTGTCTTAATTGCTGTTTCCCCATTTTTTTTTCCATTCTATTACTAGGTGCTTTATTCAATAGCCTATTGCAAGTACGCATATTATTGTTTGTATTGTCATAGCATCTAAGAGCACTAGTCATGGACCAAGACCCCATTGTGCTAGGTGTCGTACAAACACGGAACAAAAGAGTTTCCCTCCTAATAGTACATAATTTGGATATAGCTGGTATACTTCTGAATATCTAGAAGTAAATCCGCTTTACATCCTGTATGTCATTTCAAAATATTTGGCACTGTGGCATAGTAAGATTCTTTAAAGCCCACTGATTTCATGTCTTTGGAACAAGGTAAAAAAAAATCAGTTTTGTTTATTGGTTCTGATGCTTTTCTTGATGCCACTGGGGCCCATACCAAAAAAAAAGTAAATTTAGAGAACAAATAATTAACTTGCAAACATAAAGGAGAATTTAGAAGGTTAGTAACTTAACTGTGAATTATATTCCATTGTTAACAGGGGAAATAATTCAGACCTTTAGGCAGTTAAAAATGTGTAACATATTTCCAGTAAGAACAGGAAATACAGTAGGTTCCACTTACTAGCACCCCCTCAGTTGCCAGCAAATAGTTGCTATTATCCAGCAGTTGCTAATAAGCAGAAGGCAGGTTTGCTAGGCAACAGCCAGGACAAGTGTCTTCCCTGGCTGCAGCCCTGCAAAACTGCCTGTAGGCAAGGCAGCAGCAGGGAGAAGGGCTGCAGCCTAGATGCCAGGGCTTTCTATGTGGTGCTGTGGGGCTGTACCATACCTCTCCCTGCTCTCTCCAGGGGTGGGGATCAGCACATCCCAGCACTTCCTTTCCCACATGCAGTTCCCTGACAGGATGCAGCACAGGCAGAGGTACCATCAGGGGCGGCTCCAGGCCCCAGCATGCCAAGCATGTGCTTGGGGCGGCATGCCGCGGGGGGGCGCTCTGCCGGTCGCTGGGAGGGCAGCAGGCAGCTCCAGTGGACCTCCCACAGACGTGCCTGCAGAGGGTCCGCTGGTCCCGCGGCTCCAGTGGAGCATCCGCAGGCACACCTGCGGGAGGTCCACCGGAGCCGCGGGACCAGCAGACCCTCCGTAGGCACGTCTGCAGGAGGTCCACCGGAACCGCGGGACCGGCAACTGGCAGAATGCCCCCCACGGCATGGTGCCGTGCCTGGGGCGGCGAAATGGCTAGAGCCGCCCCTGGGTACCGTGCAACTGCATCATTCATGCTGTAGTCCCCTTCCCCACTACTGCCCTGTTCACAGCCTCCACTGCCAGACCACAGCTCCTTACCTCCTGTGCACAAGCAGGTTTCCAGGGCTGCAGCCCCAGAAGGAAGTGCTGGAATGATCTGATCAATGGCCCTGAGCATGTTTCTGGACTTCAGCCTGGGCAAGCACATTCAGCACTTCCTTCTCTGGCTGCAGCCTTGCAAACATGCTTGCAGGTGGTGCTTTCCTCTGAAAAATGTTGGCAAGGGCACACTGCTTACTAATAATCTGAGAATCCCATGAACAGTAAAGTCAATAAGATGGGATTGGCTCCTTGCAAAATGATGCTATTAACCAGGAGTTGTTAATATCCGGGTTGCTATTAAACTTAATCTACTGTATTTCAATTACAATACTTTTTCACGTACATGCACACATGGTGCACACAGTCTGCACATTAATGCAGTCTGTGATGTCATTCACAATGTGGGCTGGATGTAAAATTCTGTAGAAACCCTGCAGATATCCCAACAACTCTTGCATGATTCTGTAAAACCTACTGAAGATATAGTTTTTAGTTGGCCATAATGCATTTTTCTCTTGTTCTGGAAGCTGAAGTGATGAGCCATTTGTGTTTGATTAAATGATTTTTCTTTAAACAATAGAAATTATTAAAAAAAAACCAAAACGACTGGAAAATGAACTGTTTTGTATAGTAGTCACCATTACATTTTGTCTTTGCAAGCAGATGGTATCACTGGGTATTTCCTGTATTTAGCACGGAGAGTACTTGCAAAACAAATTGATATGAACTACTTACCTTTGTTAAATAAGTTATTGGTGACCAGTGTAGGGTTTTTACACATGATCTGTGCTTGCAGAAGGAGAGTAAAATATATAATAGAAATTTTACTGGATTTCCAACTGACCAGTTAAGAGACAGTGAAAACATTATTATAAATTGAGAATATTTGCTTCATTCAAGAAATCCTGCCCAGAAAATCAGAGGTTACCGATAAGGGATCTTTATACTATGGAAGGAGGAGGCATAGGTGGGAAACCTTCCTTTGGGAGACCTCAGTTTCCATGTTTTCTTTTCCTCCAAGATTTTGTGTAGAAGGTGGACAGCGAGTTGTTTCAGGTGCTTCGGTTTAAGCTGGTGCATTCTTAGGTGGAATGAGCTACCATTCACATAGAATTTTGTATTATGTATTTTAAATGTATGGGATATGCATTGTGATGAGTTCGGGACTCTGTACAATTTATGAATTCTGGATGATATGACATTGTATCATGACCATTACTGTGTTGTAAGCCTGTACGAGTATGGATTCACTGTCACTGAAAAGACATACTGCAAGTGCACACTGCAGACTGAGTACAGTGCGGAATACTTAACATTCAGGATGCAGTCATGTTTTAGCATAACCTTTGTGTGGTCAAAGCACTATTGTTAAAGAATACCAGTCTTCTTTGAGGGATGTTTTTGGAGCAGTGGAAAGCTACCAAATACAGAACAAAGAAACAAGGATTTAAATGGGGAAACACCCTGGAACAGAGAGGGTGCAGTTGAGGGATGCTGAGGGAGAGACTGAGGAGGAAGATTCCATGAGGGAGAAGCCACTCAGCATGTAACAGCCTGCATGAGACGGGGAAACTTTGCCTGCCTTCCTGAACCCAGGTAGTCTCTCAGGGGCAGGGTGAACTAGCGAGGGGCATTGTAGCTAGGATGTTTGTATTCTAACTGATGCATACTCTCTTGTGCCTGATTAAGTAAAGAGAATTGTGTTAAGACTCTGGGCAACACATCTGTGTTATATGCTTCACAATTACACATACCTCCTGAGAGAATTAGACTGTAAACTAGAAGGCTCACATTTTTCCATGAGATTCTGGGACAGGGTGTGTTTAAGAAACTGGAGTATCTTGGGGGTCAGGGCTGGTCCTGGGGGCCTATGACACATGGGCTGAGAGAAACTGTAGGGGTAGCAGACAGTCATTGCCCAGGAAATGTGCCAGAAAGGTCCAAGGGAGGATAAGATGCTGGGCAGAATTGCTGAGACTCAAGGAAGGCTTAAACCATGGAGGGACCAAGGCATCTAGAGGCTTGAAGTCCCCTTATAGCAGTGCAGTAGATGGCCTGCAGAGGCCACCTGACCAAATCTGAGACAGACACCTGTAGAGACCATACCAGTTATGTGCTAATCAGCGGCCACATCGACAGCCAGTGTATGTCTGTAAAAGAACCAGTGGCAGAGAAGAACAGCAACTCAGAATGTAATCCTAGAAAAATAGTCCAGTCCAACTATATGTTAGGAATCCACTGCCGGTAATGTCACAGGACAGTGATCATCTTCCTTTTCTAATGTATAGTATACTGGCATAATATAAAAGAACTAGAAAATACGTGTCCTAGATCTCTTAGAATAATGATTCTGATCTGTTATAAACATGAAAGTTATGGGTGTTTTGGGTCTTTAAATAATTTAAAGGGAGAGTTTAAAAAGTATGGTATCATTTTGAAATCTTAACATCATGCAAGGAAAGAAATCCAGCAAGCCTGGAAAAAGCTTCAAATGGAGAACCCAGCCCCAATTCATAAACCATATTTGAATTGAGACACTCCCAAGGAAAACAATTCTTCAGTACTTCCCATTCTTCTGTTACCAGGTGAGATATCTTAAATTGTTTGATCTTTACATTACCATGATTTGTATGGAAACAGTTGTGTTGAAGTTGTGTAATGTGCTGTATACTATTGTTTAATTAACGTGTTAAATTATGGGAATTGCATAACAAATAGTAAGAGGACAATAAACATGGGCTTGTGATAACACACATGAAACTGTACAATTTTTTGGCTTTGAAGTTTGGGAAAGACTAAACAAATATTTTCTCCAGTCACAGAAACTGACCACAAACTTCAATAAGCAGTCAATAGCTTGCGAAAGGATTTGAGAGAAGTTATTTCCTATACTTGAGTCCATGCTGAGACTTCTCCATGATGTGCCTCAACTAACCCTTTCATCCTTTCCTGTTAGTAATGTAATGGTCATAAAGTTGTTACTTTAAAAAATAAAAATCAATTGCTAATTTTGGTTTGATCAATAGAGGTGAACAACAAAGGATCATAGTTGAGAAAAATTAGTCAATAAAAGCTTAAGACTAACTGATTATGTCTTCCTTGGTGGTGATGTCTGATTTTTCCTCTTATTCTCTGAAAGGAAAAAAAGACTAGATGAGCTTTTTATTTGCAGTTTCTGATTTGTAAAATAAAAGTCAATAAGGAAAAAATTGCCCGTGTTGATCCTGTAACACATATGCATCAGAAAATGTGAAGCAGTGTTGTCCTTGCAAAGGGCCATAACCTGCAGACACCTACTACTCAACATTAGCGCTTACTCCTGTAAGCAGTCCCATAAGTATTGTAACAAATAGGATTACTGGTGGGGAAAAGGACTGACTTTCACTTATTATCATTGTGTGCAGTGTTGTAGCCATATTGGTCCCACGATATTAGAAAGACAAGATGGCTGAGGTAAAATCTTTTATTGGAACAACTTGTGTTGGTGTGAGAGACAAGCTTTTAAGCTTACATGGAGCTTTTCTTCAGGTGTCCTGACGCTTTCACATAGGTTTTGCTTTCCTGTGTGTGTTTTCGCGCGCGCGCATAGCTATAATATGTAACCACTGAGAAAAGTAAAATAAAAACTGCTTTCATAATAGTGTCTAATAGTAGCAGGAGCCAAGTTTATATTTCTTGTAGAGTTAAATATATGGTCCAGATGTTATTAATAAGCAGGTTTACATATTGCTACTTGTAGGCTATAATGGTGCATTTCCTATATACCATGTGCTGAAATTACATAGGATACTGTGTTAAAGTGTTGGGTTTTTTAGAAGCAGCTTACTTTTAGCCATAGAGATTTAGGGCTAGATTTTCAGAATTTGTATGCCTATGCTTTAGGCCTTGGGTTTCAAATACTGTACTTGATACATAATGTCGATGTTTCACAAACAAACTTTTTGGCATCTGTGCATATTGAAATCTGTTCTTTAAATACAGCTTTCAATTTTCAAAGCTTCCATTGCACAACTGCTTTCAATTTGAACAGGTGTGGATGCACTCATATTATTAATGGACTATCAAAATCAAGTTGAGGAAGCTAGTGAATTTAAAGAAAAGTAATTACTTCAGGATGATTCAGTGGACAAAACAGAACCAACGTAAAAGCAAATACAACAATTGAGCTGAATTCAGAAGAAAAAAATGTATTTTCAATGCCAAATTGTGCACATGTAGGGATAGGTTGGTGGCATGTTAGCAGGAAATAAGTGTTTACTCATCTTTTTGTGTGTGTGCACGCATGATGGCACGTTACGCCTTTCTTGATGTTTGTACAATCGTGTATTCTTCCTCCACATGAGAGTCTAGGATACTTCATCTCTTTAACCTGGAGAGCCACCAATTTGCCAACAAGAAAATAAATCCTGCTATTGTAACCTGACACCTTCAGTCCTGAAAAAGTGGATAAGCGCCATGTTTAGAACTGAACCAAATATACCACTCTGCAAATTGGCCCATAGGAAGTGCAAATGTAGAAACTAGCCATCTGTTCACCCACACTGGCTTCTGAATCCAGCTCTCCTGTACTGCGCAACTGTTACCTCACGTAACATAAGGCCAGCTCTAGCCACCTTGATATGTACGTTTAGGTTGGACATTAGGAAAAACTTCCTAACTTTCAGAGTGGTTAAGCACAGGAATAAATTGCTGAGGGAGGTTATGGAATCTCCATCATTGAAGGTTTTTAAGAGCAGGTTAGACAAACACCTGTTTGTGATGGTCTAGGTAATAATTAGCCCTGCCATGAGTGCAAGGGACTGGACTAGATGACCTCTTGAGGTCCCTTCCAGTCCTATGATTCTATGATATTTTATCTCATGAAAATAATGCACCACATCCGGCCTGTGGGCCCATCCTGCCCAGCCCCTGAGCTCCCAGCCAGGAAGTCTAGTCCTCAGCCCCTCCTCTGCAGCTTCACCGCCGTGTGGGCTGCGCTCTGGCCCGCCGCTCACGCTGGGCAGTGTGGGGAGCACAGCTGGATCTGGCTGGGTGTTGCAGCTGTGAGCTCCTGCTGCTGGTAAGAGGGTGAGGAGTGGGGTGGGGGTTGAGTAAGGGAGCCAGAGGTCCTGGGGGCAGTCAGAGAGGAGCGGGCGGTTAGGGGTTGGAACAGAAAGGGTTGGAAGTGGGAGTCCGAGGGGGGGCCTGTCAGGGGGTGGGGATGTGGATGGGGTCAGGAGGGCAGTCAGGGAGCAGGGGGCGTTGGATGGGGGCAGTCAGGACAAGGAGCAGGGAGGGTTGGATGGGTTGAGAGTTCTGAGGAGGGCAATCGGGGCGGGAAGTGGGACAGGGTGGGGGCCAGGCTGTCTGGGGAAGCACAGCCTTCCCTACCCGGCCCTCCATACAGTTGGGGCAACCCCAATATAGCCCTCAGGCCAAAAAGTTTGCCCACCCCTGTTCTAGGTGTAGATTAATCAGAGACTGAAAAATCTGTGACATGCCATATTGACTCTTGTGGCAGTGCCAAAATAACACTAGATTGGGGAACTAGTAAGAGTTTTACAGGCCAAGGTCTCATGAAATAACTGAGCAAGAAATAAATATTCTATGCTCTTAGAAAGCTGGCAATCCCAGCTGCTTAGTGATGTTACACATCTCAATTTGTTTTGGCAAGTTATTTCAAAAACTCATTATATCATCTGGATTGCCATCTTGCTTAGTTTTACCTCACTTCAGATGTGAATTTAGCAGCTGTTTTCTCCAAGTGACAGTGGTAGAAACAGTTGCTTTATACTTTCTGAATGCTTGGAATGTCAACTTTCAAATGTTATAAAGTATTAATCCTGAATTTTAGTAGTTTGAGATTTTCTGCTGAAATCATGTTACAGTTTACATGGGGAAAGGAAAGCAAGATGTTCAGGATGTGATTTTTAAGGTCTAAGATGATGTGATTTCGGACCTAGCACTTCGGTGCTACACTAAGTGCTAAATAATAGAGTCCTTTATGGAAGATCTTGTCTTAAGATCTTATCTTTATATATGGGCCCAGATTGGTGTGGTATATGGTGCTATGTAGACAGGAGAACAAAACAAAATAGCAATGTGATTTTAATTTCTGATTTCCCACTAAGACTTTTTATTTTTTTTTTTTTTTTTTTAATTATCTACCACAACCTCGCGACTATCCCAAACTCTGGGAGTCCTGGACGATCTATTTAAATGTACACTCAGAAATGAAAAGACTCATTTTGTTTACTCCCACACACACGTACCCAGCCAGCAGCAACAAATATAAGGTAAGCTTAATGGAATCCTCACCACATGTTTTCACCCCACGCCACCCAGCTGTGCCAGCCATTCCTCACTTTTGAGTCAGGACAAAAGACTAGAGAAAAACATGAAAGTTCATGAGAGAAATGCTTTCAGTGCTCAGGTTCAGGCAGTTTCTATCCTGTCCTGCTTTAGCTGGCTGTTGTCACTCTGTCCCCCCCCCCCCCACGCAAAGGACAGAAGAGAAGTTGTCTCCTCTCCCCTTATGTCCCTCCTCCTCAATTTTAAAGTTCTGTTTTTCCTGTTGTACTATGAAGTCCCCTGTGTAGACTTCTGAATCAGTTCTTCACATTAAGGGGTTGACATTCTGATGTAACTCTGATTCTTTGATACCTTTTATGTCTTGTGATGGGTTTTTTTCCTATATCTTTCTAAGATTTTTTTTGTATTATGCCAAAATATGTAAAATACACTCCTTTTTTATTTATAACACTAGCTAAAAGAAGATCTATCCCCCCCCCACACACCCTATGGTGCATGTTTTTTGTGACTTTTTGAGCAGTTATCTATTTTTTTAATGTCTGTTCTGTGTAGACTGACCAGAAAAAAAAATTCTGTTTCATTAAAAATGTCACCATCTTGATGTTTGTTTCAGTTCCCGAACTAAATCAGGAGCTTTAGATCTTGTCGGTGAGGGGGAGCGGGAAAGGAGAGGCGCACTCACTCACTTGGGTGTGAGAGACTCAGGTTCAAGTCCAGCACTGGACCATGAATAGATTTTGGGTCAAAATGAGAGTGAGAAACCCACCCCAAAATAGGCAATAACTCAGTGAATAGAATATCACCTGGGATGCAGGAGAGACAGGTTGAAGTCACTGGGTCTGAATATCAGGCAGAGCAGGGACTTGAACCTGACTCTCTCGCATCAAGTCTGTGTGATCTACACAGTGGGCTGCTGGGAGGATGGGGCTCTCTGGGTATGGCTACACTGACAGTTTTGCAGCGCTGGTAGTTACAGCTGTGCTCGTACAGCTGTGTACGGCCAGCGCTTGTGCCACACTGACAGTGACCAGGCTGCAGTGTGTCCACACTTGCACCAGTTGCAGCGCTGTTTGGCACAGCGCTGTTGTGGCAGCTATCGCCACAGAGCACTTGTCCCATTTTGTCGCTGTGGGTTGTGGGAAGGGGACGGAAGGGTGGCGGTCATTCCGCTTCCTGTTCCAACCACCCATGGTGCATCGCTTCCTTTTCAGCTGTTTTGGTGCCTTGTGAGTCTGTCGGGTGATTTCAGAGAGAAATGGATGCCCGCGCTGCTGAGGAATTGGCTGATGAATGTTGCCAGCACATCACGTCTGGCAGTGGAGCTATTCCTTATGCTCCAAAGGTGACAGTGAGAGCGAAGATGAAATAGATTCGCCTGACGCGCCTGACACTAAATTGCTTGTGGCAGTAACGGACGTGCTCAACCGTGGAACGCCGCCATTGGGCTCGGGACAAGCACTGAGTGGTGCATCACATCGTCCTGCAAGTCTGGGATGACGAGCAGTGGCTGCAGAACTTTAGGATGAGAAAAGCCACTTTCATGGGACTGTGTGCTGAGCTCACCCCAACCCTGCAGCGCAAGGACACAGAAACTGAGAGCTGCCCTGTCAGTGGAGAAGCGGGTGGCTATTGCAGTCTGGAAGCTGGCAACTACCAGACAGCTACCGATCGGTCGCAAACCAGTTTGGAGTGGGAAAGTCGACCGTTGGAATAGTGGTGATGCAAGTTTGCAGGGCCATTAATCGCATCCTGCTAAGAAGAACCATGACCCTGGGAATGTGCAGGAAATTGGGGATGGCTTTGCACAAATGGGTTCCCTAACTGTGGAGGGGGAATAGATGGGACGCATATTCCTATTCTGGCACCACCACCTGGCAACCGAGTACATTAATCGGAAGGGGTATTTTCTTACGGTTCTCCAGGCGCTTGTGGATCACCGTGGGCGTTTCACTGACCATTTACACAGGATGGCCTGGAAGGTGCATGATGCACGCATCTTTCGGAACAGTGCATGTTCAGGAAGCTGCAAGCAGGGACTTTTTGCCCAGACAGGAAAATCACAGTGGGGGACGTCGAAATGCCCATTGTGATCCTTGGAGACACCCGCTTACCCGTTAATGCCTTGGCCTCATGAAACCGTATACAGGGAAGCTTGACAGGAGCAAGGACCGGTTCAACTACAGGCTGAGCCAGTGGCAGAATGACTGTGGAGTGTGCTTTTGGCGTTTAAGGGGAGATGGAGAAGTCTCTATGGGAAGCTAGACATGGGGGAAAGCAGCAATCCCAGCGATTATAACGAGTGCTGTATCCTCCATAATATTTGTGAAGGGAAGGGTGAAACTTCAGTGACAAATGGACCTCCGAGGTCAACGCCTGGAGCTGAATTTGCAACCACCAGAGCAGGGCGACTAGAGAGGCCCAGCACGTGCTTCAAGGATCAGGGATGCCCTTAAAGGAGCAACTTTGAGGCTGAAAGCAACAGTAATGTTGGGTGCCTTCCACTGCAGTTAAGTGGCAGTGCTCACAGCAGTTACCTGCAGTGGTTGCAATTATTTGCAGTGCTGTTTTTCATTTGTGGTACAGTAGTGTTAACTTTCTGTAATAATAAAACTGTTTTAAAAGACAAGAAATCCTTTATTAAAAATACAGTACATAAAACAGGAAGGGGGTACGGTGATGAGCAGTACACTCACAGGTTTGAATATGTTCTTCCTTGAGGGCTCTGCACTGCCTGCTGCACTTGAGGATTAATAATGCTGCAGTGGTGTGGGGGTGAGTGCATAGGGTAAGGATCGTAGTTATCAGGGGTGTGAGGTGAACGTATTGGTGTTGGGGGCAGGTGGTGTGGTAAGAACCAGGATGCTGGAGAAGGGTGTTTTGAGGAAACAGTGGGCACAATGGGTTTGAGTTTTGGATGGGGTGAGGCATCCCGGTAGTTGCTCTGCCTGCATGTCTACATTGACTGCATGAGGTCTGTGTGGCGTTACATGAGGCTTAGCAGCCGATCTGTGGTTCTCTTGGCAGCTGATCCTTTTTAATGCTCCGTTTTCCTCCACTGTGTAACTTTTTTATTTTCTGTTGAATACAGATTCATGCATGCTTTCACAAGTCTCGCCTTCCATTGCCTTTCTCTCCTCGCTTAGGTTTTTCTCTAACGTATGTTTGACAGTCTTACAGAAGTCTGATGCTGCTGGGAGCAGTACTCAAGGTCAACTATTTAAAAAAACACAGAGATAAATGTAATACAGAGGCAGCAATTGTTTTAAGAAGTATTTGTAGCATCATTTACACACTGTGACCGTAGCACACACTGGAACGCGCTGCAGATAGAATACACATGGTGAGTTTAAACACACACGGATCACAGGGAAAAGGGGGTCTGATTGGTTCTGCTACAGGGAAATAACACATGCAGCACACTCTGGGAAACGAAGGGTGGGCAATGATTGACTCTGGAAGCCATGGGGTTTCTGTGAGTTGTGGAAAGCTAAGCTACAGGGAAATAGCACTAAACAGTATCCCTGCATTTTCCACAGAATTTTAACCTCCCAGATATCTCGCTGCTCAGGGTCACCTGGAAGAGCGGGACGCTCTCTACAGCTATGTGGATTCCACCCTGTCCCTATGCAGCTTCCCTGTGTGTAGCAATGATCCCCCACCCCTCACGGCACAATGGCGCGGACGCGTTAGCCTGACAGGGACAAGGACCACGGTGGCTCTCCCCATAAACTTGTTGAAGCGCATTGCACACGCTCTGGCTGAAACTTTGAAGAGATTACAGAGGCAGATTACCGCGACGTGATAGACCAAATCAATGGGCTATTCCACATCTAGGCATAGCCCCCTGCTCCCAAAACATTGCATCCTTGTAATAAAAGCTTCTTACCTGGAACAGGCTCCTGTGCTGCTTCCCAATACTAAGTCCCAGCGACTGGCTTGCTTCTTCCTGGGTGTGAAAACAGCTCCTGGCTGCAGTCTGCAAGCACCTCACCCTCCCTCTCCTCTCCACCGTCGCCTCCACCTCGCCTCTCACCTGGCCCTCGCTCCAGGCTCTGAACTGTCCGACGTGATCCTATGATTGGCAGTGGGGTTACACCAAGTATCGCATCCAGCTCCTTGTAAAAACGGCAGGTAGTGGGGGCAGCACCTGAGCGGCGGTTTCTCTCACGTGCTTTGCAGTAGGCACTCTGTAGCTCCTTTACCTTAACCCTACACTGAATGGCGTCTCGGTCATAACCCCTGGCTTGCATTGACTTTGATACTGGCCGTAGATATCATAATTTTCTGCGGCTGGAGCGCAGCTGAGACTGCACTGCCTCTTCTCCCCAAACACTGATTAGATCCTGCAGCTCGGCAGTGCCTCATGCTGGGGCTCGTTTGGGGCGTGGAGGCATGGTCACTGATTGATTGATTGCACTCCACGCCTCGCTGAGCAAACAGGAAGTGGATTTTTAAAATTCCCAGGGCATTTAAAGGGCGGATCACCTGAGCCCAGGGCAGTGGAGTGCTAAGCGGTGACCAGAGAGGCTGAAAAGGTATGCTGGATAAGTCCTAATACCCTGGAGGCCAATAAAAGTGCTAGTGAGTGTCCACACCTGATGACCAGCGCTGCATCAGCAGTGCTGGTCTCGCTACACCCGTAGCGGACCCAGGTGTACAGCCAGCGCTGCAGAATATGGAGTTGCAGCGCTGGCTGCTTTAAGTGTGGACACCTGCTAAGTTGCAGCGCTGTAACCCTCACCAGCGCTGCAACTAGCAGGTGTAGCCAAGGCCTCTAACTAGAAATTCTGTCCATTTCTTTCTGAAGAAAGTTTTGTTGAATCTGTTACTTTCAATAAAAGTTTTTGTTTTGATAAATTGACATTTTCCAATGAAAAAGCCTTTGGTTAAAAATTTCCTGACCAGCTCTATCTTCTATGCAATTTATGATTCTATCCCTGCATTTTCCCTCAAAAGAATGCTTAATTGTTATTACAAAGCTTAATTTTTTAAAACCAACAGACTAAAAAATGAAAAAAGGCTTTCAGGACCACTCATCTTTTCCAATTTAAAAATTACTGCCTTTTTTAACCTCTCGCTTGCCTTGCTGAGTCATTTTCCAGTGAGAAAAAAGGTGGAACATTTTAAGAATAAATGAAGGGGTAAAACTTACTTTTATGACTAAAAGATGGTGTAGACATGGGTGTGGAGCTGTGTCATAAGTAGATAGGTAAGGGTTATTTTCTTTTACCTGCAAAGGGTGAACAAAGGGGGAACCAAACACCTGACCAGAGGACCAATCAGAGACCTGGATTTTTTTAAAGTCTGGGGGGAACTGGAAACTCGGGTCTTTGTTTTCTGTTTTCTCGGCTGTGAGTAAACAAGCTTTTCTTCTAACTCCATCTTCTTTCAAATATTCTACTATCAAGTGTGAGTACAAAGGAACCAAAGTAATCGGCTGTGATGTGCTTTGATTTGTATTTACATGGGTGTTGATTTGCTGGACTGGTTTAATTGGGCTATCTTTTAAATCAGACTGTTTATTCCTATTTTCTTATAAGCCATATTCCTGTATTGAGTTTCTTAATGCAGTATTATTGTTCTGTATTTTCTTTCTTTTTATATAAAGTTTCTTTTTAAAACTTGTGGGAGTTTCTTTTCCTAGTGAGGCAGAGGGGAGAGGAATTTTCTGTGCCCGGAGCTGTTATATCTGTGACAGGCTAGGGGGGGAGGGAAAAGCCCAAGCTCTGTGTCTTACTTTCCTATTGTCCCAGGGCGGGAAAAGGCTACGGACAAAGGGAGGGGTGAATCTCTTGTGTGAGCTGACTAGGTTTGAATGCATAGCCTCGGGGAAGCTAGATTGCCTCTCTGGTTGTATTCAAGGAGTTAAGTATAGCATCGCCCAGACTCAACCCAGGAAAAGGGGGAGGGAGCTGGGGATGAGATAGGGAGACCCAGGGGTTCTGGGTCTTGGAGGGGTCCCCCAAGGAAAAGTTTGGGGAACCCGAGGGGGCCGAAACCCTGGAAAACTTCGGCTGGTGGCAGCGAGATAAGATCCAAGCTGGGTATAAGCTTGGGGAGGTTCACAGTAAGCACCCAGATTTTGTACGCTAAAGTCCAGATTTGGGACAGACATTTACCACAAGCTGTTTGAAAGCTACTGTCCCCCACTTGTAATGAGGGAAATCACTGCCCAAGAAGCATTTGGTTTCTAGAAATACAGCAATTCTAACTCGTGACGACAGTGGGCTGAATACCATCACAGATGCACTGTGTTTAGCTAATCAAAAGGATTTTCAGAGCCCAGATTATAAAACACTAATATAAAAGAATATCCAGTTGCATTGTATAACTGTAATTCTTCGAGTGTTGCTTTTACTGGTTAACAAATGAACAAAACCCAACATTCCTAGCCTTGTCATACAGCAACATAATGGCAAGTCATAAATAAATGTCAGAGCAGGTCATACCCTTTCTGTGTATGGGTTAGTAAGGTATAGAAGGGTTAAATCATTTGCACAAGCTTACACAGTAAGTCAGTGGCAGAGCTGGCAATGGGACCCCTTTGATTCTTGAGATACTTAGAAAACTTTTCTTGTTGTAATTAATGAATGAATCTTGAGTACGATGTTTGAACTGGAAGCATGTACTGATGGATTACAGCTGCATGGAGAAAGGTAATGCCATTTCACAAAGGATTTTGATACTTTGAAATTTGGTTTCTGTAGTAGGCAGCCTGGCTCTCAGCTGCCCCAGAGAGGGACAAGCCCTTACGGATGCCAAAGTGGGCGGAGTCACTGGAGCCTGCGCCCGCCCTCAGAGGTCAAGGCGCAGGGCAGGAAGTACAAAAGCCCAGCTCCAGGGCTCAGAAGCTGCCTGGCCGCCAGAGAGGCCAGACGCTGATGCCCTAGCACCCGCTGGGGAGACTCCTGTTGCCTGCAACCAACCCGAGGACTGGCCATGCCTGCGGAGACTGGATGCCGACCAGACGCTGGAAGAGCCCCGAAGCCGCCCGGTACAAAGGGACCCAAGAAGCTGCCCAGTTTACCCCTCGCTCAGTATCCTGAGGAGCCCATGGTGTGGGACTCTGTGGAAGATGCCGCTGAGATACAGGTCCCGGTACAGGGGGAAGTCGGAAGTAGCCCAAGGTCAGCCGACCCTAGTCTGGCTGCAGCACACCCAGAGCCAATGTCAGTGTGTTGCTGCCAGGATCCCCACTGACACAGCAGCAGGCTGCCTGCCGCTGTTAGGGCCCCGGGCTGGGACACAGAGGAGTGGGCGGGCCTGCGCCCCCCCTGCCACCCCACTCATGGGTGGCAGTCTCCTCCTCGCCCCGGCGCTCAGGCCCAGGAGCGTGGGCTTCTTAAACTACTGAACTGGTTGCTCAGCCCCAGTCTGAGCCCCTGAACTACTGTTTGCTGCCCCGCCCTGACCTAGGGCCTGGGCTTAATTTACTGAACTGTTTGCTCAGCCCCTGCCTGAGGGCCTGAGCTCCTGGCTGTTCCCTACCCCACCAGGCTAATTTGCTGGTACAGGACTCATGTAGTGAGGTGGCCTGGCTCCCAGCCGCCTCAGAGAAGGGTGAACCCCAACAGCGGACGTTTACAGTTTCATTCAAATTTAGAATCTGTGCCTAAGTTGTGTCAGCACTTCATCAAAATCAGTCTCTGCAAAAAATTTAGATTTCAATGAATCAGCAAATGTCAATGCAAAAAAAAGTTTTGGAATTTCTCCAACCAATTCTATGTTGGATCCTTTATGGCAATCAAATTTCTCCTTTTATGTGCCCTGTTCAAGATAGAACTTCAGCATGTGCGTAAATCCCATTGAAATCAATGGGACTGAAAGATATATGAATCTTAATATGAAGCACAGGCTTAAATGCTTTCTCAGTTGGACCTCAGTGTCCACTTTGTAATTAGAATTTTCACCTCATTGCTGTATTTATTATGCAGGAGCAGATTTGGTGCTAAACCAATACATTGGGTCAGGTACTCAGCCTAGGTACAGCAGTTTAGCGCAGCTCTAGCATGAAAATCTTCCCTTCAGTTGGTTTGTCCAGCTATTTGAAGATTACCGTTGCATCCCTGCAGGGATGGAGCCAGTTTAGTGGCCCCTCACACCAGAAGTCTAGCTGGAGTAGTATGGCCAGGGCCTCCCCTGTACCTTGGTGATCCTCAGATAGTTGAACAGCCTCAGCGGGGCCAGCACCAAAGGTGCAGTTTTCCAGGACTAGGGGAGCAGACTGGTGGCGAGCCTCCCAAAGGTAGGTAGGGTACACAAAGGGCACCTTTGCACATGCTTGTGCATACACACTCCCTGAGCTGCAGGAAGTGTTCCTTGGCCACAGCTCAAGGTCTGACTCATGAACAATACAGACCCCATACAGGAATTTGATGTGCATTTGGTAGGTGAACCTCTCTCAAATACATTTTATTTTTGGCTGCTTTGTTGAAGTTTTAAAGGAAACTTAAATGATCAAGCAAGATATGGTTGGAAGACGTGAGGTGTCATTAATGTAAAGTGATTGAGTAAAAACACCATTAATCTGGTGAGTATTTAATGTGCAGTCAGTATAGTTTTCATTGCTAGCTAGATCACAGATGTGGTATTGTCAAATTAGAGGAAAATGCCTGCTAGGCAGGATCCCTGACTATATTTAGGGAGAAGACATTCAGAACACGCTATTTGTAGAACCCACACAGATATGCACAAAGTTCTTAATCTGCCAAAAATAACATTGGTCGTGATTTATCAAAGTAATCTTTATCCATTTTCAGTAAAATAGTGTAATTTAATCCTTTATGACTGTAATGTGCATTTCACAGGATTCTTTTTGTCGATAGAAAGCCATTTGTTGCACTTGTTAAGCCAATTAGCCTGTTTCTGGGGTTTAGAATAGAATAAAAAATGCTCATGAATGGAAAATACGGGAGTTTTAAAGTTTGTGAAGGATATTCACTGTGCTTTGCAAATCAGTATTCAGCTCCAAACATGTTCTGCACTTAAATGCAGCCCTGTGTCAATTTAAATCATACAGACAAGGCAGATCTATTTTCATTTCCTTAGTTCCTTGCTGTATTATTTTAAAACTGCACCTTTTCTCTGGTTTGATCAGCAACTAGGTGGACCCTGGTTTCTCTTCCCTAGCTGTGCTGTAGGCAGAATGAAAACCAATTTAACAATAGGATTTTCACACTGTTACTTACCACGCACACACGTGCACACACACGCACACACGCACGATGATTTCCATGACCACACCTGGCTGCTATTCGATTTTTTGCCCCACACATGCAGACAAATTCCAGGAGTCATGGAGAAGGCAAAAGTAGGAAAAAACAGCACAGTCTCAGTGCTTCCTCAGTCCTTTGCTGCCAGCATATTCAGCCCTCAACAGGAGCAGGTCCTGCTCACAATGGGAGGTGGAGCAACTTCTCCAGCTGAAGCTGCACAGGTCCTTGACTCTACAGAGGTACAATTAACTGGTGGGATAAGTAGAAAATGAGGTCACTTTCTGGGATCAGAGGAGTCAAAGTGGGAAAAGAAGAATCAGAAGAGGATATAAGTGGTTTTGGGTTTTGTTTTATTAATTTTTTTAGTTTGATTTTTAGTCCCTGTTCTGGCTGAGATCTCTCCTCCCATTTCTTCTTTTGTAGCTCCTAGAGATTTATTTCCCTCAGACCCTAGTTTTAAGACCAGGAAATCACTCTACAAGGCATTGGTACTCCAAACATACCTTACCCTTTTTCTTATACATTTCTACACTGTTTCAAGTGGCTGCTACACATTCTCACTGCAGGAAGGCACTGGCAGTGCAGCTCTGATGGTGGAACTGTTTGTAGCAGTGCCAGTTGGAGTGGTGCCATTCCCCTTCCTATCTCTCCTCACGGGGCAGGGTGCTCCGGCTGCCTCAGTGCTTTCCAGCCAGGGTAGCAGACATTCTTCGAGTGATTGCTCATATCCATTCCAGTTAGGTGTGGTTGCCGCGCATGCACGTTAGTCAGAAGGTTTTTACCCTAGCAACTCCGGTGGGCCGGCAGGTCGCCCCCTGGAGTGGCGCTGGTATGGCATGCGATATATACCCCTGCCGACCCATCGCTCCTCAGTTCCTTCTTTCCGCTGTTCAGTCGTTGGAACTGTGGAGCGCGGATAGCTGTCCTCCATTCCCTAGCTTCTCCTGTTCATTGTTCTACTGGTTTAATAGTTATCATTAGAGTATAGAATATTTAGTTATATTGTTCTACTTGTTGTACATAGTTTAGCGGGCTTGGGCTCTACCCTCCCCCGCGCCCGCGCCGGGCCATGACCGGTCTCCGGGATTCAACTGTGCTTGGCCTGTAAAAGCCGATGCCATGAGCTTTCCCACGACTCCTGCTTGAAGTGCCTCGGGGAATTGCACTATCCCGAGAAGTGCCGCATTTGCAAGGCCTGTAAGCCACGAACCAAGAAGGAGAGGATCAGCGCTTAAAGACTCTCCTTATGGAGGCGGCCCTTAACCCTTCGTCCTCGGCACCGGCGCCGACACTGCTCTGGCACCGGACTGCGCCAGTCCCGTGAAACGCCTCGGCACCGGCCTTCCCGGAACCGGGTCCAGACAAAGGCCTTCGGCGTCCTCTACTCTGGCAAGCAGGCTCGCGCGGAGTGCCCGGCCCTGGCTCCTGCGCGGCACTGACGCCAGTGATTCCGTCGACTCTGGGCCGAGAGGTCCATCGAGTCTGGTCCTTCACGGCTCCTCACTAAGAACTGGGTCGAGCTGTGTCCCCTTTACGCCAGAGACATTCTCCTCAGCCAGGGACCTCATCGCAATGACCGAGTCTGCACTGCCTCAACCCTGGTGCACCGGTGCGGGTTCTGCAGTCTAAGGGCAAGCCTGCAGCCATGAGATCTCCATCCCTGGCTTCGCCGAGCTGGCACCGATCTCCATCGCAGTCTCGGCACCGTTCCCGGTTTGTGGGAGGTCTCGATCGAGGCGTCGCTCGCAGTCCCGGCACCGCTCACCGCGGCAGTACCGGTCGTACTCCTGGTGCAGGTCCACCTCACGCCCGTCCCGGTACTCTCAGCACCGCTCGGGCTCAAGCCATCACTACCGGCACCGAGACTCAAGAAGCCGCTCCCATCGTCGGCATTCCGGATCCCGGTCGACCTCCCGGCACCGAGCTGGTGGCAGGTTCCGGTCTCGATCGCAGTGCCGTTATGATTCCCGGTACTGGTCTCCGGCTCCGAGGAGGTCTCCACCATCAGGAGTGAGGGACCTTTATCAGTCTCGTTCGGCTACTCCCTGGCCGTCCCGCCAGCCATCTTTGTCCTCCCAGGCAGATAGCACGTACGCCCCGGACACCTACGTGCCTGCTGCCTTGTTCCAGGAACCCCAGCCTCAGGAACATGGACCTCAGCAGTGGGGATTCTGGACACCTTGGGCGCACCATCAAGCCCAAGGCCCTCAGCCAGTTCCCACGCGTTCCAGCGTCTCTGAACACAGGGCTCCGGAGGCCACGATTTCACGTCCTCCTCCCCCTTCTATGGAGGAAAGGTTGTCTCAGCCTCGAGAACCTGAGCTCCCTACTGACTCGGATGCAGTCCTCCAGGCAGAGCCTCCTGCAGATCCACTCCTACTGGGTCTCTCCTCATCATCCTTCCTGGATGAGGCGGTGGCTGGAACAACATCGACCAGCCCCCCTCCCACTTGACATCAGGGCGCACCAGGACCTCCTCAGGCGCATGGCGCAAAACATGAACCTACAGGCCGAGGCGGTCTCTGAAATTGAGGATCCAGTAGTGGACATTTTGTCGGAGGACGCGCCCACTAGAGTCGCCCTCCCATTTATCAGGACCATTCAGGCCAATGCCACTACCATCTGGCAGTCTCCGGCGTCCGTTCCCCCCGCTGCATGCGGGGTGGAGCGTAAGTACATGGTGTCCTCGAAAGGGTATGAATACCTATATGTTCATCCTCCCCCGTGTTCCCTCGTCGTCCAATCTGTGAACGAGAGGAAGTGCCATGGTCAGCAGGCCCCGGCCCCGAAATCGAAAGAAGCAAGGTGCATGGACCTGCTCGGCCGAAAGGTCTACTCTGCGGATGCCCTCCAGCTTCGCGTGGCCAACCAGCAGGCCCTCTTTAGCCACTACAGTTACAACACCTGGTCAGCGGCGGACAAATTTAAGGAGTTGCTTCCACTAGAGGCACGTCAAGAGTTCTCCGCGATCCTTGATGAAGACAAGAAGGTCGCGAGAACTTCCCTGCAGGCCTCCCTGGATGCCGCAGATTCAGCCGCCTGGACTCTGGCTTCTGGAGTCACCATGCGCCACATCTCGTGGTTACAGGTCTCTGGCCTCCCCCCGGAGCTCCGATATACCATCCAGGATCTCCCATTTGAAGGCCAGGGCCTGTTCTCTGACAAGACTGACCCTAGGCTGCAAAGCCTAAAAGACAATAGGGTCATTATGCGCTCGTTGGGGATGCATACGCCCATGACCCAGCGCAGCCCCTTCCGGCCTCAGCAACAGCACCAGCCTTACCCCCAACCTCGGCAGAGGCAGGACTTCGCCAGACGGTGAAACAGGAATGGCTGCCGTAGGCAATCAGGCAACCAAGGAGGACAAAACCAGAACTCCTCCAAGCCTTCCTCCGGCCCGAAACCTTAATTTTGAAGGTGCACCTGAGGGCGATGTACCAGTTTCCTTGGCAGATCCGTCCCCTCCCTTTTCCAACCGTCTTTCGTTTTTCCTCCCTGCGTGGTCCCAGCTAACATTGGACCGCTGGGTCTTGCGCACTTTGGAGTTTGGTTACCATCTGCAGTTTGTTTCAAGCCCCCTCTCCCGCCCCCCTCCCTCATCCCTCTTCAGGGACCCCTCTCACGAGCAACTCCTCCTGCAGGAGGTTCAAGCGCTCCTCGTCAAAGGAGCCATAGAGGAGGTTCCTGAGAACGAGCGGGGCAAGGGGTTTTATTCCCGCTATCTCCTGATCCCCAAAGCCAAGGGAGGTCTCAGGCCTATCCTCGACCTGCGGGAACTCAATAGATACCTGGTAAAATTGAAGTTCCGTATGGTATCCTTGGGGACCATCATCCCATCCCTGGATCCTGGAGACTGGTACGCCGCCCTTGACATGCAAGGTGCCTACTTCCATATAGCCATCTTCTCGCTCCACAGGAGGTTCTTCGGTTCGTGGTCAACCACCGACACTTTCAATTTGCGGTCCTCCCATTCAGCCTCTCTACAGCCCCGAGAGTGTTCACCAAGTCTAAGGCTGTAGTCGTCGCCCACCTTCGCTGCAGTCGCATACACGTATTTCCATACCTCGACGACTGGCTTATCCGGGGATCCTCAGAGGCACAAGTCCTCCGACGCATCCGTGTTGTCAAAAGCCTTTTCTTGAGCCTAGGCCTAATGCTCAATGTGGAAAAGTAAACTCTATCCTCTGAGTGGGGATTAGTGTTGATCGGCGCCATCCTGGACTCCACTCTGGCCAAAGCCACTCTTCCGCTATCGAGGTTCCAAACCATGGCGGCCATCATATGAAGGCTGCAGGCAGCGCCCTTGACCTCAGTACGCACTTACCTTACTCTCTTGGGCCACATGGCGGCCTTCACATTTGTAACGGGCTATGCAAGGCTCCGCCTAAGACCCCTCCAGTCCTGGCTCATTGTACATTACCGTCCGGCCAGACATCCTTTGGACATGATTGTCACCATTCCCGAAGATGTCTTGGGCTCCCTTCAGTGGTGGCTGGATCAGTCCGTGGTGTGTGCGGGGCTCCCATTCCATCCGCCCCAGCCCTCGGTGTCCCTGACAATGGATGCCTCCGCCTTGGGCTGGGGGGCTCACCTCGGGGCCCTGCGGACTCAAGGCCTGTGGTCACCTCGCGAGCTAGCCCTCCACATCAACGTCCGGGAGTTGAGGGCAGTCCGCCTTGCTTGTCAGGCTTTCCGTCAACACCTGCAAGGCCGTTGTGTCTCGGTATTCACTGACAACACAACGACCATGTATTATATAAACAAGCAGGGCGGCATGAGGTCTTCTCCCCTGTGTCAGGAGGCCTTGAGGCTCTGGGACTTCTGCATAGCCCACTCTATTCACCTCTTCGCGTCCTTTCTCCCAAGGGTTCGGAACACGCTGGCGGATCATCTCAGCAGATCCTTCCTTTCCCACGAGTGGTCCCTTTGCCCGGACGTCGCCCTTTCGCTCTTCCGGAGGTGGGGATGTCCCCAGATGGACCTCTTTGCGTCCCGCGGGAACAGGAAATGCCAGATGTTCTGCTCCTTTCAAGGTCTCGAGCCAGGTTTGGTAGCGGACGCCTTCCTTATACCGTGGACGACGCACCTGTCCTATGCCTTCCCACCGTTTCTGCTCGTCCACAAGGTCCTTCTGAAGGTGCCCAGGGACAGGGCCCGCTTGATCATGATAGCTCCAGCGTGGCCCCGGCAGCATTGATACTCCATGTTGCTGGACCTGTCCATAGCCAACCCTGTCCCCCTGCCTCTTCACCTGGACCTGATCACTCAGGACCACGGCAAGCTCCGTCACCCGGACCTTCAGTCGCTACACCTCACGGCGTGGCTCCTGAGTGGCTGACCCAGTCGGAAATGCGTTGCTCTACCCCAGTGCGACAGGTGCTCCTGGGAAGCAGGAAGCCTTCAACTAGAGCGACGTATTCAGCCAAATGGAAACGTTTCACGTGCTGGTGCGCGGAATGAAACTTCTCCCCCACCGAGGTCTCCATTTCTAATATCCTTGACTACCTCTGGTCCCTCAAACAACAGGGCCTGGAGGTATCATTCTAGGAGTTGCATTTGGTGGCCATCTCCCTTCCACCCGGGGGGGACGGCCGCTCGGTTTTTCTCACCCAATGGTGGCCAGGTTCCTTAAGGGTCTGGACGCCTTACCCCCAGATTCGCCGCCCCGCCCCCACCTGGACCTGAACCTGGTTCTGGCCTGCTCATGTCCCCTCCGTTGAACCGTTGGCAACTTGCTCCCTTTCTCTACTCTATTCCTGGGAACAGCGCTTCCTGGTGGCCATCACCTCCGCAAGGCGGTGTCGAGCTCCGGGCCTTCACAGTAGATCCCCATTTACTGTGTTCCACAGGGACAAGGTGCAGCTGACGACCGCACCCAGCCTTCTCTCCCCAAGTGGTATCGGCCTTCCATGTCAACCAGGAGATCTTTTACTGTCTTCTTCCCAAACCTTCATCTCACAGGGAGCAACAGCTACACTCTTTGGACGTCCGTCGGGAGCTCGCTTTATATAGTGAACTAAGCCCGTTCTCACAAAACCCCCCAACTCTTCGTTGCGGTAGCTGAACACGTCAAAGGTTGCCCGTCTCATCTCAGAGGATCTCCTCGTGGGTAACGTCCTGCATCCGGACCTGTTATGACTTGGCTGCATGCCCTCCGGGCCACTTGATGCGCACTCTACCAGGGCTCAGCCTCGTCGGCGGCTTTCCTTGCCACATGCCCATCCAGGAAATCTGTCGGGCAGCGACCTGGTCCTCCGTCCATACCTTGCTCCCACTATGCCCTGGTCCAGCAGTCAGAGATGACACAGCCTTCGCTCTTGCGTACTACACCTGCGACATCTCACTCTGACCCCACTGCTAGGTAAGGCTTGGAATCACCTAAACTGGAATGGATATGAGCAATCACTCAAAGAAGAAAAGACGGTTACTCACCTTTGTAAACTGTTGTTCTTCGAGAATGGTTTCTCATAATCCATTCCACACCCGCCTCCTTCCCACTGTCGGAGTAGCTGGCAAGAAGGAACTGAGGAGCGGATCGGTCGGCAGGTAATATGACGGATACCGCGCCACTCCGGGGCGACCTGCCGGCCCACCGGAATTGCCTAGGGTAAAAATCTTCCGACAAACGTGCACGCGCGGCGAGCACACCTAATTGGAATGGATATGAGCAACACATCTCAAAGAACAACAGTTACAAAGGTGAGTAACTGTCTTTTCTGGGGTCAATCCAACTTCTTCAAAACCTCAGTACTTTCCATTACTTAGGATTATTTTAGATTTCTTCATTTTGTGTAAAATAAATGATTTATTTTATTAGTTCCCTCATTTTGGTGTGGACTGATGGATCCTGTGGTGCAGGAAAAAGCCAGGATTTAAAAGGTGTGGCTCTTCTGCTGTGTTCCCCTCTTAAGATGCTCCTAGGCAGCAGCTGACTTGGTTGGGGGAAGCGGGCACTCCTTATGGTGAATGATCTGCAGCATCTTTTCCCAAAGAGCTTGTAACAAGTGTCAAAACCGACCACAAGGCTTAGTACCGCAGGAGTCTCTAGCAGCCAAACCCCCCAGCTCTGTTTGTACTGGGAGGCCAGCGTCAGCCCCTATTCCCACAGGAAACTGAACGCAGCCCTCTCAAGCCTCTTCCCTGTTGTCTGCTAGTCATAGTGGCTTCTCCCCTTTCCTTGTGTGGGTTGAGTCCTGATTCCTTTTCCTGTCATGTGGTGCTCCTTGTACAATGACTCCTCACTCTGCCTGAGACACAGAGGTGCTGCCCCTGAGGAACGTTAATGTCGCTGCTACTGACAAGGTGTATAAAGCCCAGTACAGTAGGGCACAATATAGTACATGAAACAAATCCACCAAAGGAATACTACACCCAACATAACATTACAACAAGGACTTTATTGGGAGCAGGAAAATAGGATCTAGGGAAGGAAAAGGGTAGGGTTAACTAATAAGTACTAAACATTAACAAATTTACCAGTTACACACCTCCCAACATTCTCACAAAACTTTGCAACCCCCAGCTCCCTCCCTGGCACCTTCCTAGGCAGGCAGATGGTACACTGAGGTTGAGTTGAGTGCTTCAGTGAACATTGGCCAGCTTAAACAAAAAGGGTCCCCTGAGTATGTCTTTGCCCTTGGGTGAGGTAGGATCCTCTCCTGGATTCCTAGTCTGGAGTCCTGAAGTCTCGGCTGGCTCTCAGTCACTGGCATGGTGTTGGATCTCTGCCCCTCTTGACCCTGGTCTCTGCAGGGCTGGAACAAACTGGCCCAGGCACTAGATCCTACAGCAGTTCCAAGATGCCCTCTGTGGAGAGGTAAAGGGAATTAATCAGAGACTCCTGTCTCTGAGTCAGCCTGTCCCCTCCCACTACGATGCTGAGCAGCCCTGGTTCGTTATTGGCCCAGCAATTGTTTTTCCATATCACCCCATGCAGAAGCCTTCCTATTGGCCATTGCAGGAATTTCTAATAGTCAATTCTGTCCCCACCCCTGACTCCAGCCATGCTGGGAAGTGGTAAATGGTGTCAGAGGGCTCTGATACCAAATATAGTTGTAGTCCCTTAGTGGGAACCCCTAGAGGCTACATTTGGCACTGCAGAAGCTGGTAAACTTGAAATGGAAGTTTGCAGAAGGTACTGTCATCCACTCCTGGAGTGAAAACAAAACCTTCAGTAGGGAGAGATTCTAAGTCATTGGATCCTAGTTCCAGAGGCAATGGAACCACACAAGTGTCTGTCTCTGTTAGCAGAACTAATTTAGGGTTTCACGCATCAGTAATACATTTTAACATTTTAGAAGGTCTCTTTCTATAAGTCTATAAAATATAACTAAACTATTGTTGTATGTAAAGTAAATAAGTTTTTTTTAATGTTTAAGAAGCTTCATTTAAAATTAAATTAAAATGCAATGGTGCCAAGACCCAGGCAGCATGAGTGCCACTGAAAATCAGGTTGTGTGCCGCAAGTTGCCTACCCCTGGCATAGAGACATTCAGGAGCCCATACTGTTGACTCCGGTTCCGGCCTTGGAGTGTCTGTTGAATCCGGTACTGACAACATTGATGCTGGCACCAGCTGTATCCATGCCAGCATCAAACCAGGCAGCAACAGATCTACTCTATCCCTTGGTTCTGGACTCCCCATTCATCCAGGACTTTGCTGGGGTTACGGCATCCATGACCTCACTGCACTGGCTGGGCATGTCGCAGAATCTCAAGATCCATTGGCAACACAGCCTGGTTTCCCCCTGCCACAGACTGCAGAGTTGAGAGCGCTGCCAGGCCCAGCACTGAGGACCTCCTTGGCACCAGAACACTCCTGGGCACTGATGTTGTCATGGTGGCAGATCCCGTCTTCTACGTCAGCACCATCTGCTGCAGTGGCACCAGCACTGACCTTGGTACCAGTCCCACTCCTGGCACCAGATGCAACTGTGGTGTATTTGGCACTGGAGGTGCAAATTCCATCGTTGGCGCCGGTACCTCTTTCCTACTGGGTAGTAGGTGAGTCAGACCAGCTGGTTGTGCCATTGGATCTAGCTCCACCACTGCCCCCAGAGACCCGAGGCTTCTTGGGATCCAGGCTGGGGTCCTCCTCCTGCTTTCCATTGCCCAATTGGTGCCAAGGTGCCCTGAGCCTAGTGGCCATCAATGTCCTACTTGTATCCCCAGTGGCCTCCCTGGAATCAGTGGCATGCTCCTCCATCTCACTCGTCATCCTGTTCCAGATCAAGATCACCAGGTACATCAGTGGCTGTGGTTGTTGATCCTCCACAAGTTCAGGAGCTTCTCCTCTTCGGACTTCTGGAGTTGTCCCATCCAGGTCTAACTGTTCAGGGCCAGGACCCATCGCTAGTGCAGTTGGTCACTTCATTGTCATCCCCTGATGATTCAACATTACCAGGCTCCTCTGCACCCCCGGTGCCAGGGGACTTCAAGGCCTACCAGAACCTTTTGTGGCACATGGCTGTTACCTTAGGCATCCAGGAAGAGCTCCTGCAGGAGAATATTCACAAACTACTGGATATTCTCCAGCTGTCTGTCATGGGAACAGTAGCTCCTCTTATTAACTGTGCATTTTTGGAGCCTGTAAAGGTTCTTTGGAGTACTCCAGCTTCAGTGCCACCCACAGCAAAGCACTCAGATAATCTGTGTTGTATCTATGCATGCATATTATGTACCTTTTGATGGCTTCTATTCCCACTGAGGCTAAGGAATTTATTCCCAGTGCTTTCAGTTTCCCAAATCTACATGAAGGGTGAGACGTCTTCTTGATCTCTGAAACCTCAATAAAAATATCAAATACATTAAATCAGAATGACTGATATGCTTCTCTGGACCTTCTGGACACTTATTTTCATGTGACAATTCTCCAAAGCTGCAGACTGTTTCTCCACTTTATCATGGTACACTGATATTATCAATATCTGTTCTCTGCTCTCTGGGTTTTTACCAAATGTGTGGTTGTATTGACAACATATCTCAGAAAGAAGGGAATTCATATCTTCCCAGACCTGCACAACTGGTTGCTGAGGGGCAATTCCAGCCTGTTACCGTGGCATCCAGAGAAGATGCAAACTTTGGTAGAGCAGTCCTGCAATTCTTGTTGAAGTAGACTCCAGGCACCTCCTCCTGCGGGTACTGCTTGTTGATCACCTATGTGGAATACACGGCTGCATCTACTGAAAGAAGAAACAGTTCCTTACTATAACTGTAGACTTTCTGAGATGTGATGCAGACGTGAATTCCACTACCCACCCTCCGTCCCCTCTGCATTGGAGTCTTCACTCTTTGACATTTGGTGCAAAAGTACTGGGGGGGTCAGGGCACCACCTCATATAGCCAGTGGGAGTGCTATGGCCATGAGGTTTGAGCACTTTTCTCATGGGTCCTGATAGGCAAAATTATCCGGCTCCAGTGCACTGGGTGCATGCACACCAAAGTGGAATACAGGTCTGCATCACATCTTGAAGAACCACCATTCCAGTAAGTAACCATTTCATAATGTGCAAAGATAAGAAGACCAACAGGTTACATGTAAAACAAAAGGTATAACGTGCTTCTCAGACTCTAACCTTAACAGACTAAAATCCTGGTCTAAAGCAATTTCTTGCCTCAAGCAACCTCTCAGCATCATTACCCCACAATGCCAGGACACAACTTTCATTAATGCAAAAAACACTTGCTTTCTCAGTGAAGGATGGAAAAATGTCTTTTTGCTTCTCCTCATATTTCCAGAACTAATTGTTTTCTCTCCCAAAGACAGGATGACCACTGTGGTTCCCCTTCTGGGCTCAAAGGTGTCATCCCATACTGTTTGTTTCAAATCCCCCCATCAATCTGTTTTTCATGTTGAGTTTCACATGTAAATAGGGCTTCCACTGTGTTGGCTTTACAATGCTTAATCTACATATGACCCTAGGCAGGCATCTGAAAATACATCCTCCTGTCTGGCAACACCAGTTTTTTACCTCTGTTGGGGAGTAACACCTTCATATAAACTATAAGGACATATTTTCAGTTTAAAGACCTAATGTTTTAAATATAATCAATGTATACATTTCATAATGGTATTAATGATCAGCATGATCCTAGCTATCATTTAACATCTCACACAACATTTTTAATAGATCAATACTATGACTGACAGGTGAGTTTGTCAGGCATGGTAAGAGTTGCTGTCACAGGACAGTGAACCCTTTTTCAGTTGGCATCAAGGGGTTCTTGGCATCACAGGTCATATTGTAACAAGTCTACTAATTCCTGATGTCAGTCCAAGTCCTTGGTGCTGCCAACTTCCATTATGACAGTAGATGCCCTTTCATGTTGTAGAGTGGTGTTCTGTTGTCCATAACTGTCATGGTATAATTCCCAAATCTGGACCTCAGCGTCCCAAAGATTGGGTACCAGCATGAAAGCCTCTAAGCTTAATTACCAGATTAGATCTGATAGGCTGCCACCAACCAGGAATTTCAGTGCCTGGTACACTTGGGTCCCCCAAAACTTCC